>NC_066363.1:55542029-55602029 GCF_013377495.2 Cygnus atratus | reverse complement strand
AATCATGAACTAATGTTTTGTAATTAAAAAACTTAATAATTGCAGTGCACATTGTGATTAGCAATTTTTGAGTAGTGTTTGATTAGTTTTAGCTTATTTTTAATTCATTTGTTGTCTATTTGCATGGGTTCTTCAGCTATAGGAGAACAGCCAGGATTTAAAAATGCAATGCTAATCTTGTGATCTTGTCAGAGTGGAACTGGAAATAAATTTTTCTATTTAATGCAATACTTGCATGGTACCCAGTAAGCTGTTCTGCAGCTACAGCACCCCTACAGCACAAACAAATGCAAGGTCCCAAAAGTGGTGCAGATGGGAAACACTGCATATAGACAATGCAGATTGACTAGCCTGACATAGGGAGAGGAAAAAAAGCAAGATTCATAGTCAAACATAACTGAAGTGAGATTGTGGTATGACTCCCCTTCAAGGCACCTTCAGAACAGATCTGCTCTCATGTAATATGACATCTGCAATAGAAAGCATTGTTACATCCCAGAGTGACTTTATGTAGGGGGACAACGTTTTACAGCCTCATTTTTTTTTCTTTGCATTCATTGCTAGTTGTATTAAATAAGACTAACATTTTTTTGTGCCAAAAACTGTTATTGTCCCAGTAGTTTTACTGGATATTTACCATGAGACTACATTACACAATCAAAATATTTCATAAATTGCTGTTGTCATGGTTCCTTTTGCGAAGCTGTAGACATTCTTAGTAACAGACACTTGATTAAAGGAAAATTTTCGGCAAGGATGAGATATAGAGCTGATGTCTGTCCATAAGTGCATACATCTCCAGCCTTTCAAGAAGTCTTGCAGCCTCATTTGAATTTTATGTTTGGAACCATCCTCTAGCTTAACCATTTTGCTTTTCTATCATTATGGCACGTAAAAGATCAGGAGACAAACAACCAGTGATAATACCAATTGTTTCATTTTAGTTACTCCTATGACTTCTATTTAAGAAGTATAAAAAAAAAACAACTGTGTAGACACTATAAACTGGGCTTCTAATGTCTTGTAAAAGTCATTTAAACAACCCTAGCAAAATATTTGTTGGTTAATCACTTCTTGCTGTAGCTGTAGAATGCTGCAGTAAGGACTTCAATCACTTGTGATGCAGTATAGTCACTGAAAACAAACAAACAAACAAACAAACAGTAAAATAAATGAATCCACCATTTTACTAAAAAAGAATGCCTCATTGCTCATTGTGGACTCTACAGAAATTCTGGAGTCTGCTGTCATTCATAATACAAGCCTGCATTGTAACTGTGGAAGATGAAGGTCAGAAGCTCTGAATCAGAAATACTATTGAAGTAAATAGAATAATCCTGATTTTTTCTAGCTGAGAACTAACCCCAAGTCTTTGTATTGCATTACTTGATTTGTATTGTAGGAAGAATAATATTTCCGTAATCTTCTTCATCTACATAAAGTGCAAACTGACAATAGGTCATATGTCCTACTAACTGTTTATACAATACCAAACATAATAAAATATTGACCTCAGTAATTTTATCATAATACAGCTAGTAGAAATTGCAGCTAGGAGGGTTTCCCATTGTGTTGGTCTTACGTGGTAAGGTTTTGGTAGTGAGGGGACTGCAGGGGTGGCCTATTTGAAAAAAGTTGAGAAATTTTACAAAAGAGCCAGTTCCAGCTGAGTTGAAAAGGGACCCTCCACTAGTCAATGATGAGCCAATGAGCCATGTTGGTTGTGCCTCTGTGAAGGCATATGTAAGAAAGCGGAAAAATCCTGTGCAACGCCAGATGAGAAAGTGGGAGAAAAACAAACCTGCAGACACAAAGGCCAGTGCAGAAGGAGGGCAGGAGGTGCTCCAGGCATGCAGCACAAGTTCCCCTGCAGCCCGTGGAGAGGCCCCTGGTGGAGTAGGCTGTCCTCCTGCAGCCCATGGGTCCCACATGGAGCAGATCCCCATGCTGCAGCCCATGGAGGAGCCCCCAGTGGAGCAGGTGAATGTGGCCTGGAGGAGGCTGTGGCCCATAGTGAGCCCCCACAGGAGCAGGCTCCAGGATGGAACTTCAGCCCGTGGACAGGAGCTGTGGTGGAGCAAGTAGTCTTGTGTGAGCCATGCTGCAGCAGTCTGCTCCTGAAGGATTGGCCCTGAAGTATGGACCCATATTGGAGCAGGTCTTGAAGAAGAGCAGTCTTTGGGAAGCCCATGTAGGATCAGTTTGGGAAGGATGGAATTATGTGGAAGGGAGCCCATGCTGGAGCAGGGGAAGAGAGTGAGGAGTAAGGAGTGGCAGATGACAAAGTGTTATGGACTGCCCATAACTCCCATTCCCTCTTCCCCTGCGCTGCTCAGGGGGAGGAGGTAGAAGAGAGTGGATGGTGTTTCTAGTTTGCTTTTATCTTCTCACTGCTCTACTCTGTTATTAGTAGGCAATTCATTTATTTAATCTCCCTATGCTGAGTCTATTTTGCCTGTGATGGTAATCGGTGAGTGATTTCCCTGTACTTACCTTAATCCTCAAACACTCTTTCATTGTTTTTTTTTCTTCCTCCCTCTGTCCTTCTGAGAAGTGAGAGTAAGAGAGCAATGTTGTGGAGTTTAGCTAGCCATTGGTGTGAGACCAACACACCCATTCACAGGAATCATATGAAATTCCAAGTATATTTTGTTCCATAAATCAGCCAAATATAGCTTTGTTTTCCCTAGGAATAAGAACGGTAATTTCAAAGTGAGATTGTTGTCTTGACTTAAAAATATATAAACACACATTTAAGTGAGATGTTTAGAGCTCTGACAGTTTTGTGGATAGGAAAATGCACATCTCAGAAACACAGAGACAGACACTTAAAAATCATGTTGCATCCCCTTGCCTTAATAAAACTCAGTAAGTTTTCAATAAAAGCTACAAATATTACCAAGCAGGATGTGGCTTCAAGTTGTCAGTGGTATTCAGATCACTGTGTGTCAGAATATCCTTGTATTGAATGATACATGAAAGTGAAATAAAAGTGTTAGCTCAAGTATGTGTGACACTCCAGGCTCTCTGTCTGCTAATATGTTGCTCACAAGATTTCTACTCTAAGAAATACTTTTGCAGATACATAGAAGTGAACTAGTATGCCAATTATCATGACATTTTAGAGGAGTAAAGATATTGAGGAATTATCTTACTTAAATGTAATTCAGTGAGCTCACAAACCACCAATGAACACTTGGAGGAAAAGCGCCTAATGGTATCCTGGGCTGCATTAGGAGAAGAGGTGCCAGCAGGTTGAGGGAAGTGATCCTTCCACTCTGCACAACACTGATGAGGCCACATCTGGTGTACTGGGTCCAGTTCTGGGCTCCACAGTACGAGAGAGACATGGACATACTGGAGAGAGTCCAATGAAGGGCCACAAAAATGATGAAGGGACTGGAGCATCTCTCCTATGAGGAAAGGCTGAGAAAGATGGGACTGTTCAGCGTAGAAAAGAGAAGGCTCAGGGGGATCTTTACAATGGGTATAAATGCTTTAAGGGAGTGTGCAAAAAGGTTGGAGCCAGGATCTTTTTTAGTGGTGCCCAGTTGGCAGGAAAAGAGAAAACGGACTCAAACTGGAACATAGGAGGTTCCTTCTGAACACCAAGAAGCACTTCTTTACTGTGCATGTGACTGAGCACTGGCACAGGGTGCCCAGAGAGGTTATGAAGTCTTCCTCCTTGGGAATCTTCAAAAGCTGTCTGGACATGGTCCTGAGCGACCTGCTCTAGATGTCTCTGCTTGAGCAGTGGGGTTGGACCAGATGACCTCCAGAGGTCCCTTCCAACCTAAACCTTACTGTGATTCTGCAAATATCTTGCATCTTTTTCAAAACTTCAAAATCCTTTATTAATAACATTTCAGAGTTAAAAAAAATAAATAACAATGCTGCATCAAATCTGAGGAAGGGAAGGTATACTACTTTCTGAAAAAATAAAATTCTGAAGCACCTGTGAAGCACTTGCCATGAAAATACTGCTCTTCTAATTAAAGCAAACACAATGCGATTTTTTGGCTCTGTAATTGACACCAAAAGGACTTCCTTATTTTATTTTGAAATTTATTCAGGAATAGGTAAAGTCAAAGGTAAAGAGAGGATTTATTCTGGATGAAATTCTTCATCTTGATGACATCTCTTGTTTGGCATCGGGAGACAGAGAGGATTCTTCTGCCTGTCACATACCAAGATATCAGAAGATGAACCATCTCACAAGTTTTTCTTTTAAAAACTGGTGTCAGAAGATTTCAATCCAAAGAGTAAGTTAGTTCACTATACTTGAATGTAGTGATGTATGCATAAGCTCATGAACAAATACAAGGGAGCATAGCAGAAGATATTTAAACAGTTTCTCTTTCCTGAGCAAGCAGGTAGGAATAATTACAATATTGTCTTTGAAATTAATGCAATTTTATGATTACTGAAAGAGTGAGTGGAAGAGCCTTTACCAAGTGCTACATAAACTTGGAGAAACCATGGTTCTTCTATGAATATGAATAGGTGTGGGGCAGCATTATGAAAATAAGATTCAGTGCAACAGTGAAATAAAAACTGCCTCAGCAAAAGACAATAAAATTACCCATAAAGAGCACTTTGTGTAATGTTCACAGATGTGATTACAGCTAAGAGACCATGATGGGAAAGAAATGGCATCAAAAATGGGTGCTTAAGTGGAACAATAAAATGATTTAACTTCCAGGGAGATTTTCTTCCTACCTTTTCTTTGTCTCTTTGTGAAGTAGTATGAAGTGATGTTATCTGAGTACTGGCTTAATGAATCTGCTGAACAGCTGATACTCTCAGTTGGGAGAGTATATTTTTGAATAATTATTTGCACTATTTCTGTACCTATATGTGTGGGGAGAGAAGGAGGGAGAGAGGCACAGCAGGAGAACAGTGTGGGAAAAGAGACAATAGTTTTTCTGCTTTCTGCATGACTGGCGCAAGTATTTTCATAAAGTCATAGAACCACTTAGTTTGGAAAAGACTTTCAAGATCAAGTTTAATCATCAACCTGAACTACTGAATTCCATTACTAAACCATGTCCCTTGTCTGTTTTGTCTTGTCCTTGTAAAAGTACATGTGGAGTGACTTCTGACTTTGATTTATTTTTTGTGTTACTGTCCTCCCACATTACAGGATGTTATCTTCTCAGTGTACAGCCCATCATTTGGATGGGCATTTTCTGCCTCTAACTTCATTTATTCTGTGTAAATTAACTTGTACATGCTTTATAACTTCTTCATTAGCTTTGATTTTTATGACAGACATAAAATTATGAGCTCATTCAATGTCTTTGCTGAAAGACACAAACTTCTTGTCAGCAATTTATGAAATGTTTACTATTTTTATAGTAAGACAAAATTGGCCAAGTACACCATAGGCATCATTCACCCTCTTCAGACAATGTAGTGTTTAGATATGCAGAACGCTACAGGAAGATACTTTACTAAAAATGTAACAAACTGATTTTTCATGGATCTCCTTCCATTAAATACTATTCTTCCATTAAATACTATTCTCTCTCTCTCTCTTCTTTTTCTTTTTTTTTTTTTTTTGGGTGGGGGTGGGGGTCGGAGGGGTGCTTTCTGAACAACCTCTAAGGTTGTCAATCAATAGGTTTTAATTACTCTTACATCTTAAGATTTGTAATGTGAATAAAACATATTAAACTCATAACAATTAATTCAGCTCCAGCAGGATGCTAAAGCAATAACATTAAATAATTGTTTCTCAATAGTTATGTGTAAGTTTTTTTCCTTACAGAAAACTATTGTGTATTTTAGAAGAGTCTGTTTTTATCCCTTTATTACACTAATAATCATCCCAAACTGAATCAACCATCTAAAACATTAATAAATACGTGCCTCAGAACCACCATGTGCATATTTGTCTATAGCAAATTGTAGTAATCAAACACTGGAAATACAGAGATTCTAGAAAAAAAGTAAAATCCTAATCAATAGGTTTCAATGGTTTGTTTTAAAGAGAGTAAGTCAGCATAAGCACTGAATTTACATCAGGTGGCAGCTAGAATTACAATATTTTGTTTTCAGTAGAAAATTTTAACCTGTAAATACAGCTAAGTTTAAATGTGCCACACCAACATTGCTTATAAGGAACCATACGAAAGGGAGTTTTTGCTTTTACATTTTTCCTTGAAAGCATAAATCTTTTTCTATGTGTTTGTAAAACTGAAAAGAATTGTTACTCTAATAGTAGTAGTGGAAGAAAAGGCAGCTGAACTGATGGTTGGTGAACATGGTAAATATGATTCTGATGTGAATTACTAATTAATAAATTGCTTTAACTTTTGATGGCTGCCTAATGGCATTTATACACAAAATTTGAAGTTATGGTCCTCCCTATCCATAAAGCTGATGTAAAAATGCATGCTGTCACCTTTGCTGGCAGTGTTCATGAATAAAAGACTGCTCCAGGTTTAAAAGAGACCAAGTGGTTACATTGGGTGCTAAGATACTTGTAAGGAAGTGACATTCCCAAACCTGGCACACACATTCACAAGTACTGTGAACAGGAAGAGGTAGGATGCTGAGTATGGAATTCATCAGAGTTGACATACATATGGAGGGCAGGGAAAAAAGACACAGAAGACACAGGCTGACCAAATGCAATCCTGGCAGTAAGAAAGAATGTAAGCAAACAGTGTGTCTGAAATCAAGACTCCTTCCCTGACTGTAGTGAAAAAGTAATAGCATTGCAATTGGTGTCCATATGAACTACAGTCTCTAGACTGAGCTGTTTCCCTGGTCTTGGTTGCTTGGGTTGTCTTTTGGGGTGTGTTTTCTTTCCTCTTTTCTCTTAAAATATGCTTAGAAGAGATGATCTCCCACACTTCTTATGTTGGCCTCAGGGCAGCAAACTTCCAGAACAGAAGAATATCTCCATGAAGGCAACCCTCATCTCTCTGGTTGACATTTCGCATGATGTGAAAAATTATACAGAATTCATGATACCAGTAAGACTTGCTCCACTGAGATTAGCTAGTGTCCTAAAACTAAAAAAATGCATTTTCCCCATTGATCATGAATCTTATGACTAAGGAAAGACACACGCAGCCAGAATACTGAAGCAAATTTTTTGAAACTGAAGGGAAAAAGCACTTTCTAAACAAATCACATAGTAGAAAAAGTTCTGAGAATTAATATTGAGACTCCACAAATTTTTAGTGAATTTGAGTGTCTAATAATATGCCCAGCTTATCAAGTTTTTTTTTTTTTTTTTCTAATTTATTACTGCAGCACAGTAATTTCTTCCTTGTTGTAAAGTAGTTGTGATGAAAGGGTATAGCTAGACTTTCTCTTCATGGGAAATGTATAGCTCCTAGAGAGTGGGAAACAGCTCTGGAGGCAAAATTTTGTCATTCAGGGAACACAAACCACATGGTTAGTGGTAGTGTAAATAATCCCGCATTGCTAAACCAATGTGCACTAGAGTATTATGGGTATGCAGCCAAGCAAATAGCTGACAAAGCATCATCTTCAAGCAACTAACAGAGTGAGAGTTAGTACAGACTTGGCCAGCTTTGACATAATGATTAAAAAAGCACATTATTAAGCTCCTAAGTATAAACTACCAATTTGTTAATGTAATTAAAAAGGTAAAGACAACCCTAAATGTCTTTAAATGAATTATTTCCTCAGTAAAGTGCTTCAATGAGACCTTAGCTTGAATACTGAATATGTTTAATCTGCCACAGTCTGGAACTTCAGCTGTGAGAGTGAGAAAGACTTGTCTTATGAGAAGAAACTTAAACAGTGCATCTGGTTTCATCTAGAAGAGTAAACAGGGTGAAGGAAAGCTAAAAGACAAATGTGAGTAAATTCAAATGTTTCCCAGTTGCCAGCTAGCGACTTGCAGTGGTGTGACTTAAAAAAAAAAAAAATAAGAAGAAGAATTTTATAAGAGCACGTAATATAATATGAAGTTGTTACCTATGATTGTGGAAAACCAGATCAAGACTCAAACTATTGCTTCCAGACCTATCCTGAGATAGGGACTGAACACAATGATTTGTCAATATGTTTCTTCCAAGCTTTGAAATTAATATTATTGTACTACAGCTCTGTTTTTGGCTTAGTCTATAATGTGTAGTAATTCTGCTCAGCAAAACTGTTATATTCAAGCTATTGAATGTGACAAGATAGTGTAAATAGCTCTGTATTCTGATTCTTGCCAAGGCGATTGGCTCAGGGCAGACGTGTTCTGTAGCGGAGTGAGGGATCTCAGCATGCAGGGATTTCCTACATCGAGGTCTCTCAAGCAAGCTGACGGAGCCACCAGGACCTGGCAGCCCTCACAAGGGTGGCTGATGAGGCTTGGCAGAGCCAGGAGTGTGTCCCCCTCTGTCGTACAAAGGCAGCCCCTAGGGAGCAGGGCAAAGAGAGTATGGTGCGTCAGATCGTGCAGGCAGGGTGAGCAGGCAGGGCAGACTATCCCTCCCCACTCAGGAGACTAACTCACCTATCAGCTGCCTCCCAGACACCAAACCCAGCTGTGACCTCCACCACGCAGAAAGCTCTCGCCAAAAAGACTGTGGCAACCCAGACTGACATGAGAAAGCTTTAAACTAGGTATGAAGGGGGACAGGGATGAAATGAGGCTTGACAGAGATGAGACTGGGGGAGAAGTCCCAGGGTTGGGGGGTGAGAGCAATGGTGCAAATGAAGTGCACCTACACCAATGCACGCAGCATGGGCAATAAATAGGAGGAGCTGGAAGCCATTGTGCATCAGGCAAACTATGACCTAGTTGCCATCACTGAAATGTGGTGGTACCACTGCCATGACTGGAGTGCTGCAATGGATGGCTACAAGCTCTTCAGAAGGGACAGGTGACAAAGGAGGGGTGGTGGCGTGGCTCTCTATATTAGAGAGTGTTTCAATGTTGGTGTTGTTTTCGAGGTGTCTAAGGGAGAATATGAAGTAAGATTAGAATTACAGAGTTGTAGCAAAGCATCTGTAGTGAACAGAAGTTTGGATACATGACATGTGGTATAAATAAGTGTGCAAAGCAAAGGATGCGTAGAGAGGAAGAGATGATATAGTAAACTTAATAAATAAATAAATAATAGCTACATCATACGTAGCTGTCTACAAGCCAGGACAAAACAATCATTCACAAAACTGAAAGAACAGAAAATGCTGGAGTCTGGATATGAGAGAAGATACCACTAGACTAGATTCTTTCCTAAATGCTGAATGAATAATGTATGCTGGATTTTTATACAAAAATCAGAGTGAAAACAAGGTAGGAAAAACAAAATATGAGTTTTCAGGGCTAACATACAGCTGATGTATTCTCATAGTAAGTCTTCCAATACTGATAGTGACTCATTTGGACCAACTCAGCTAAAAATTCTGGCATATGGTGTATATGTGGAGTATGGGTTTAATGATATATGGATTGTATATATGGATTTTTAAAAATAAAAACCTTAAAAATTCTAACCTCTGTTCTGCATAAATTAACATAGAACCTTATTCCTTGGTGTAGCAGATATAATGCACTTCAGATTTCCACATGCATAGTAGATATCCATTGCTGTTTTCCCAGGGAATACCTTTGTTTTGATTTTATTGTGAGGTCATTATGAGGATTTGTCTCTAGGGACTTTATGACAAAGGTCAAAGGAAAACTAATTTCTTGTCTCGGGGCTTCATTTGCCCTGTCTTTCAGGGAACAAGTTTTTTCTTAAACTATCTTGTAATAAAGTGTTGAATTCCCCCCCTCCTCTCCTATATCTGTTAGCGTAACACAGGGATATGGAACACATAAGAATTAACCCTCCTTTCTGTAGGGCTTGCATGTGATTCCTCTACAGCCTTTTGCTCTGTGTAGTTAGGACTATTGCTTTATCTCATTATAGTGTCCAACACTATAGTGCAAACAAACTAAAATAGTTGGTGAGCCACTGATGCTGGGAAAAAAAAAGAAAAAAAGGAGGAAGTTTCATCCCTCTGCACAATTTTGGTCTGAACTCTTTGATTCTGAAGCAGAGGCACCAGTCTCTGAAGGTCCTTAAAGCCATATTTATTCAGTGCTACTCTTCTCTGTAATTCCAAACATTTACCTGTCTTTTATTTAGTTGCAATCAGACTGCAATGTTGCCAGCAGGTTGAGTGAAGCCAGCTGTCATGGCCTGCCTTGACTTTGTTATAGAATGCCACAAATGCATAAAATTAGTTGGAAGTCTTTCACAGATTTTATCATGATTTCTTACAAAAGGCAGAAATATATGGATTTAGGGGTTTGTCTGTATTTTCTTGTATAACATACATATTCAAATCCTGAGTTTATGAATATGAGAACTGTAAAGCCAACTAGGGAATTTAAGATGATGAAGCAATTTCGTTGAAGAATACTAACAAACTTCAGAAACTTTGAGCTTCAGGATTGAAATAAACTCTTAAAAATAGTTTTCAGTTATCTTTTGTAGAAGAATTGTATATTGTGTGCTGCTTTAGGAAGTAATTCCATAGTGTTAAAAACAAACGAACAAACAAACAAAAAAGCACATGGATTTATAAATATTATGATAAGTATAGCTGGAAACAAACAAACAAAAAAAACAACCACACAACTCTTTTTAGGGAAGGTGTCCCAGAGCAAGTTGGGTAGAAACTTTTGGGGAGAAAATTTGGGGAGAAAGCCACAAATTGAAATCTTTCAAAAAAAGCTAAAATTCATGTCTAATTTGCTACCTCTTGTACTGTGAAGCAGTAGTTGGATCTGATATTCCACAGAATAATATAATCTTTCCACAAGTTAATACACTGCAACACAGGGAAAAATAGTAAAAGGTTTCTGAATAATGAGATGTTATTTTTTTTTCATTTCTGCATTTTTTCCATTAGTGATGATTGTCTGGTGTATGGAGATTTCAACTGGAAGACTATAAAGCTACCTGCACATCACAGCACACTTCATCTAAAACATGTCTCGTGAATAAGAATTCCAAGAATAAAGGAGCAAGTGTTTCATACACTATGCAAATCTAAAACAGGTTATTAATATAAATTTGGATTAAAAATGTAAACGTGAACTTTAATAAATCAATACTTAAGGATTTAGTTGCAGGGTACTTGACTGGGATTAAAGAGTTTGAGCTGGGGTTCTGTATTTTATCTGCATAAATACTTTGTCAGTGGAAGTATATTTACTCAGAACTGCTTATCTCTGTAATTCGTCACTTTTGCATATGCACCTGCCTATAATTCTCAAATTTGCCAGCTGGCAGTGTTCCCTAAAACCCAGAAGATGTATTATGGTCACAGGCACCAGGTAGGCTGCTTTCATGTCAGTTGAGGACCCCTTGCCCTGGAGGAAGTCCTCAGCTGCCCCACTTGACATTGTCTAGAGTCAGAACATAGAATCATAGAGAGGTTTGGGTTGGAAGGGCACTTAAAGGTCGTCTAGTTCCAATCCCCCTACCAAGGGCAGGAACACTTCCCACTAGACCAGGTTGTCCAAAGCCCCATCCAACCTGGCCTTGAACATTGTGTTCAGCTTGGGGGCCTGCAGCATGAAAAAGACATAGACCTGTTACAGTGGGTCCAGAGGAGGGCCACGAAGATGATCAGAGAGCTGGAACACTTCTCCTATCTAGGCAGGGTAAGAAAGTTGGGTTTATTTAGAGAACAGAAGGCTCCGGGGAGACCTTATAGCAGCCTTCAAGGACTTAAAGGGGGCCTACAAGAAAGACAGGGAATGACTCTATATCAGAGAGCATAGTGATAGGATAAGGGATAATGATTTTAAACTAAATGAGTTTTAGATTAGATATAAGGAAGAAATTCTTCACAACAAGGGTGGTGAGGCACTGGAACAGGTTGCCCAAAGAAGTTGTGGATGCCACCTCCATGAAAGCATTTGTGACCAGGCTGGGGCAACCTGATCTACTGGTAGCTCTTCAGTGATCTCTGTACTAGTATGACAGTTACTTGTTTACCTTTGGTAGCACCAGTGGGTTTGGAGGAAGTTGCTCCTCCTTCCCATGTTTGCAAGGGAGTGAACCTGATGCAGAGATGGCTTCAGGCAGATCTGTGGAGCAGGTGCTTTGTACATGTGTGTCCTTGGAAGAGAAGAGCAGCATACAGCTATTTGAAAGATATGGAAGGAAACGCTTTTTGTGGGGACATTTAGGAGACAGTTCAGTATATGCTGCAAGACTTAGTGTTGCAGTGGTATTCAAATGCAAGCGGCTTAGAAGAGGGGACCTCGTTCCACAGAGATATAGTGGGTAAAACATTTCTTTTTACAAATCTTAACACTCTTGTCTGCTATTGTATTCTGAGCTCACATTAATTTTTGAGAAAGCCATGTATGCTATTTCATAGTTCAGTGCAACTTGGTAGACAGGGATAGGATGCTATGTAAAGTGGTAGACATCTACTTTAAGACTTTGAGGAAGGTGGGAAGAGGGAAAGAGGACAGTGATTTAACAGAAGGTTGAAATTATGTGCTATTTCCCAACTGTCAGAGGAACTCAGAAAGGAACTCAGGAGATGTGTAGATATTGTGAGAGGCGAGAGGTAACAGTTGTAAGAAAGAAGAGAGAAACTTGAACTTATCACGCCATATGAAATGAAAAAAGGGGAGAAAAAAAAAAGGAAGAGCAGAAGGGAGGCAAAGGCCTTTGTGGCTGTTTCCAATGGTGCCTTTGATATTGCACTTAAAAAAAATAAGAAGGATACACATTTCACACTTTCCTGCTGTATTCACTGCCACTCTTTGAGGAATAAGTACTGCTTTTGTGAATAGTAGTAGTAGAAATTGAGCCTCAGATGAGAAGAAATTTTGATGCCTACAGGTGTGTAGGAGCAAATTACAGTATTTCCTTAGATGTGGAAGCCACAGGACATGCTTCATATTGTCAGGCTCAATACTTACTTCATCTGAACCCTTTGCAGCCTGACCCAGGGCCGGTCAGTAAGAGTTAGAATGTTTTTTTCATTACTTTCAGTGGCATTACTTTCAGTGGCTTTTCTTCTCATTTGTGCTACCCAGTGTAGTGTGTATAGTTTAGAAATTTTTACTTCTTGTGCCTGAGGCTTCTATGGAGCAAATTGTTAAAAACATGTTTCTTAAATTATTCTCTGCAATTCTCGGAACATCAATCAATGCCTATAGTCATGCAGAGAGGACTTGTCCCAGAGTATGCTGTCTTTTGTATATAGTCCCGGGTGACTTACAATTCTTGTGGCTTTTTTTTTTCTTTTTTTCTTTTTTTTTTTTGCTTCCACACACTGTTGCCTTCAAATATGGGAACGAAAGAATGATCTGTTGTGTTGGGAGTTGAGACATAATGGACTAGCTCCTGTCTGCCTCTCAAAATGCAGCATGCCAGATTCGCTGCAGGATAAAGGCACATCTTTCTGGTCTAATCATCTCCTTCGGAGCAGGGTGGAGGAACTTTTGGGTTTTGCTGAAGGGCTGTTTAGGGTGGTCCTCTCCCAGAGAGTAGAGTTGCTGCTGGCACACCCTCTCCCCCCTGTGGAAGGAACTACTGCATGTACTACAACTATTTTTGCCTTCAGGGAATGGTCTTTTGAGGGTAACTTACAACTAAGCAAAAACTGTTTGTGTGGCATGTCAAAACCCACATTTGACCCAAACTCATATTTTCTCACAGTAAAACCACAGAAGTGGGACTGTGGAACCCTCAGTTTAGGTCACAACGTTGGGAGCTCTATATTTCGTAGTGAATCCTAATTCATAATGGTAACTGTTTGACAGGAGCGAGTTGTGGCTGAGAAAACCTAGCTAAGGGAGAAGCTGCATTTCTCACAGTCCCAGGATCCTGCTTATTGCTTTTCAGCTGAGTTGAGCTGACTGCTCCCCCTCTTCGCGCCTTCCACTCCTGGGAAACTGTAGGCTTCAGCTGATGCAGGGTAGGGATGTTGTTCATTAATACCTCCCAGGAACAGGCTAGAAAGGGAACATGTGTGCATCTGGGCTCAGAGTACACTTTTTTTCTGGAGTGCTCTTTTTCCAGCCCAGGAGGTGAGGCTCTAATTTCAGCTTTGAACAGCTGA
Source organism: Cygnus atratus (assembly GCF_013377495.2). NCBI lineage: Eukaryota > Metazoa > Chordata > Aves > Anseriformes > Anatidae > Cygnus > Cygnus atratus. The sequence continues at coordinate 55,587,968 of NC_066363.1, read as the reverse complement.
TAGCCCCACTACTGGGATAAGGCCACCTCCTCAGGAGGTAGAAGCAGCCTCTCCAGTCTCTGCTGGGCAACAGGACCGTTAGCTTGGGTGTGTTGTTAGCCGTAACAAGTGTCATAGGGGCCAAACCTTATACCAAATTAAGATTTTCTGTAAGGTTAATGCTGTGTTTACATTGTCACACAAGACCAGACTGAAAAACAGGAAGCTATTGGGCACTAAGTAAGAGTAATAGTGGCCACCTTGTCCTTCTCGTAGTAAAGAGACAGTGGAGTTCTAAGTTCTTCATACTCTCCTCTGTCTTCCTTGCTCTGCATTGGGTTGCTCAGGTCACTCATTTTCTTCATAGTACCTTAAAGCATGTAAACCCCTACCTCTGTTACCATTAGCCAAATACATACTTTTTCTGCCCTCAAGTTTACAGTTTCTTTGAGCTAGAGGGATTTTCTAAACTGACTTATTTACTGTTTATATGTCTGCCCTCAGCTGTTTTGTATTAAATTTTTAGTCCATATCATACAGCAGATAATGATACTTGAATTTATGTTGTTTCTTAGGACTGTTTCCATTAGATGACTAATACAGGTGTTGGTAACAAATTTGATGATGCTTTGGATGAATTCTTCATTTGCAATTCAGAGTATGATTTATCAGGCTGTTAAAATACTGGTGAGCCTTCTAGAGGTTTTACAGTCCATATAACAAATTACAGACTATTTCTAGCTGATTTTTTCAGTAATGTATATTACAAGAAAAGTAAGAAAATCTTTATTCCTTTATAAGCAATTTCTATCTTTTGAAAAACATTTTTGTTTGTTCTACTTGTATTACATTTTGATCAAGAAATGTATTCTGGCAGCATTTCTTCTTAAAGGCATTTTAGCTATTATTTTCAGTGTCAGATTTGTTGCAGCTGTATTATATCTGTTTATTTATTTATTTTTCTTAATAATTCTACTACTGGACTGAGCATTTGATTCTGCACTTGAAGGATGTTAATTGCCTGCATAGTTGGGTTTCTTATTTGTGGTTTTAGTCATAAAAAAGAATGGTACTAGATTCTTTTTCCAGTTCTTTAAACAATGTCTGGTTTTATTTTATTTTGATTGTTAATGAATTACTTTTAATTCCACTATTCTGGCCCACTGAACAATGGCATACAGGGAATTTTGGCCTGTATTGTACCCTTGGGCTAAAGTTTATAGGGCCACATTAGGTTTTTATCAGGCAAAGTTTAGCTTTTAATTGCCATAGTATTTACAAGTTCTTTTCTAAACACATTTCTTGCAGAACCATTGAAATCTGAGTATCTCCACTGTATGTTTATCTGGTCTCTCCAGTTTAATTCTGAACACCACATATTTGAGTTATTCTTCAATATAGTCTAAGGAAGATATAGAAGATTTATTTTCAGATGGAGCAAGGACACTGATATTAGTGGTTCTCCGCACAGTTTCAATTGATAGATCTCCCCTTAAAAAAAAAAAAAAAAAGACATCCACCAGGGTAAACTGTAACCTGTCCGTCCAAGCTCCTTGGAACACAGTGGGAATAGTAATTAAATGATCATTTTGTTGTATAAAACTATGATTGGTCAACATGGTAGCTCAGTTGGCTTCTTTGAGCCTTTTTTTTAAGCAAACAAACAAGCAAACCATCCCCTCCCCTTCTCCCCCCCCCCCCCAAAAAAAAAAAAAAAAAAGGCAACAAAAAAAGACAACAGCGAAAAAGACCAAAGAGATGGGCAGTTTCCAGCAAGGGACTAAGAAGATGATGACAGTTTGAGCAGCAGTGACGGGTGGAACAGGTTGTGCTCTTGTGCATTAAATGCTCATAAATTCAGGAGGAGAAATCAGTGAGACAGAATGACATTTTTTGAAGACTGATTACAGCAGAACTTTCCATTTCATGCTTTTTGCTTTGGCTGCTGATTTAAAGCTAAGATTTACACATTTCATTTTATAACTAATGGTATAAGAAAGTGCCTGTTACTTTTTGATGTCTGTTTCCAGCTAGGAACTTAGTTGGGATTTTCTGTGGGAAAACCTCTATCAGCAATTTAGTGAATCTTTAATACATTAATAAATTTCAGCTACTTTTCATATTTTATTTATGTAGCTTTTTCATCTATAATATATTTATTCTCAGATCCTTTCAGTAACATAAGGAAACGTAGTTATGTTCTTATTTCTCCTTCTCTGTAAACAGATGAAAATGGATTCCATAAGACATTTAATTGATGAAAGATGCAGAGGTGTCTGATAAAGTTTACAGTCTTCTTTTTTTTTTTTTAGACTCTTAACCCAATCAGCTGTTTTCAGTTCCTAGCATGGGTTGCACAGAAAGCATCTAAGCATCTAAGTTATATGTGAATCCCAAAATGCAATCATGAAAATCCCACTTTGCCACCAGAAACATCCTGTTCGTATTTCAGGTTTTGGTGGTCTTATTGTCTGTAAACAAGAAGTTGATTTTCAGGGTTTGTGCAGAGGCTTGATTGATACCGAAGGGAGCTGGTCCTTGCCTAGTTCATGCTGAAGTTTTATCTGGACTTAGAAATGGTGTTCCTCTGCAAAATGTCATTTGAGGGACACCGTCAAAAAGCATTCTCCTGGACAAGATGTAGGTGCTTCCTTCTTCTCCCTCCACTGTTTTTAAAAAACAATAGGGGAGGAAGTAGAGTTCATATCTTTTTATATTAAAAGAATATATTGTAAGTTAAAGGATGTGAGAGATCCTGGTTCAATTCTCTCTGTATCCTTCACACTTGCCTGGGGAATGTGCTTTGTACCAAGACCACAGACTTGTTGGGTGGAAGTGCTTCTGCTCAGGGTTCCAGCCTTGCTGGAGTAAGACTGGAAGGTTCATCAGGCTTCGGAGGGTAAGTGACTTGTGGCAGGTAGGGAGAATAAGTATTGTAAAGCCCTGGCCTAAACCCTGGATTTGGATAGTGGCTGTGTCCCTTAGTGGTTAGGTACCAAAGCAAAGCATGATTGTTAACCCCTCACCAGAAGGTGACAGCCCCTACAATTTAATTAATTAAATTTATTTATTTATTTATTTTTCTTGAACCTGCATGGCTTTTGAGACAGAAACTATAGGCACTGATCTTCAGTGAAGCTTTATAGATTCTGTACACTTGAGATACATTTTCTGAGCCAGGTGCCAGGAAAGAAACATATTTAACACATGCTTATGTAGTGTGTTGGCTCTGCCACACAGTTAGCTCAAGCCAGTTTCCTGCTCATAGATGATGTTACTGTTGCTCCCTGAAACACCTTTCCCTTTGTTTTTCAGGTAGAATCTCAGCAGAACCAGGCTGCAAAAATTCAGTCCTACTGCCTGAGATAACTCTGGGTGTGTGGGATGATCTAGGGAGTGTTAAAAAGCACTGAGTGCCTGCTGAATAGGCAAACAATCTCTCCCATGACTCTGCAAAGCAGTGTGTTCTATGTCTTTGAACACAATTGTATAGAAAAAGTCTGCTGCAGTGCAAAACGTTACTTTGCTGTTCCACCCCCCCCTCCCACCCCCACCCCGCAAATTCTGTTACCTCGCTGTTGCATTATGTTTTTTCTCTTGAGAGAGAGTGACAAAGGTGGATGATTCTCTTGGGATGTAGAGTTCTCAAGTCCTGCAAGAAGCTCCAGTTGCATAAGCAAGTCAGTGGGAAGTACGAAAGTATGAAATAGGATGCCCCAACTCAGCTGAACAAATGTCTGTGTTTATTTCTTGAGCATGTTCTCAAATGCCTGGTAGCTTGAATGAAATTCAGACATGCACTTTGCTGGACAGCAGATCTGTGCAATTTTTCCAAAAAAGGAAATATTTATATCAGTTTTTCTGCTTTGTAAAAAGCCGTTACCTAAACTTAAATATTTGATTAAATTAGCCAGGTACTCTCAATTTAAAATGTGGTTTTGAAGATGTCTTAGAGTTATAGAAGGGAAAAGCCAAAACAACAAGCTGAAAAATTGGACCAGTGATGTTTCACACGGCAGGAAACCCTCCTGCAGCCAGTCAAAAAAAGAATGTGAAGTCAATATAACCTTTCACTTGTAAATGTGGCACATCCAAAAGACTTCTAGCTTTCCTTAAGAAATAAAAAAAAAAAAAAAAATGAAAAAAGAAGAGAGAGTGATGTTACAAGCTGGAATTCCTCAACTTGCAGCAGTGTTCTTCAACAGCACTTGATTTTCTGTGGTATTCTGATGAGATGTCTTTGCATCTCACTTCTGCCTGTCAAAAGCTGGGTATAGCACATAGGCAGTGATTGTATTTTGTTTTTAAAGTGGCTGCACACCAACAGTAGGCAAAACATTGGTCTTATTTTGTGCTCTTTCCTGCTAGAACAGGTATCATGTAGAACAAATGCTATAGTGTCACAACAGATCTTTCCATGTTTTCTGCCTAAAGACAAAGCTGTTTTCTTACACCACTCCAGTGACTTATTGATGTACCTGCATGAGAGAATGAAAACATTCCTTTGAGGGGAGGAAACTGAAAGGGAAGAAACCATGAAGGCTAAAATTGTTAGTATGATGTTTCCCATATAGTCTGTGGACTTACATGAAGAAGGAGAAAATAAAAATTTGTGGATTTCAATTACTTAGTTTTATTTGTGTGAAACTTCCTTAGTCAGCTGGAAACATAATGTAAATATATAATATACATTTAAATGTGGTACAAAAAAAAATGCAGTCTTAGTGGAGAAAACATTTTCATCTAGATGTATTAGATATCTGTATGCTTCAAAAATCAACACACACACCAACCCTTTTTTGGGGTCCACTATAGACATGGGTTAAGATGCAATTGTAAACTGCTGTCAAGACTGTGAGTTTTGATCAAATGAAGCCAAGGCTTTTTTAACCACTTACAAGTTTCACAATTGCTGAAGTATAGCATGCCATCCTTGCTTTAATGTAAACTCAGATATCAGTGTGTGATAGTTTAGTATACAGATAACAGTTTGTTATACTATAGTTTATCACAATATTATCATGAAACAGCACAATGCTGCTTAAAACTGTATGAATGTTTCCGTGACTGTAACCTCTTGAGGTCTTGATTTTTCAGAAAAGTTATTAAACACAAGGGGGTTTTGCAGGATTTTTTTGGTATAGTGTTTTATTTGTGTTTGTAAAAACATCAGATTATAACTTTTTGGTCATAGGCAAAACTAACAATCATACTGAATTTCTGCTGTGTTTCGTATATGTGGTTATGTACTCATTTGATTTGATTACAAGGGAACAAATGCAAACAGAGCTCTTTCAGCATCACCTGTCAATATCTGTTTTTTTTTCTCCTTCCTTTCTTTCTTTCTTTCTTTTTCTTTTCCTTTTTCTTTCTTTCTTTCTTTTTCTCTTTCTTTCTTTCTTTCTTTCTTTCTTTTTTTCTTTCTTTCTTTCTTTTTTCTTTCCTTCTTTCTTTCTTTCTTTTTCCTTCCTTCCTTCCTTCCTTCCTTCCTTCCTTCCTTCCTTCCTTCCTTCCTTTTTCTCTTTCTTTCTTTCTTTTTTCTTTCCTTCTTTCTTTCTTTCTTTCTTTCTTTCTTTCTTTCTTTCTTTCTTTCTTTCTTTCTTTCTTTCTTTCTTCTTCTCTTTCCCTAGAACAGATAAAATCTGCTGACTGCCTTCCATTCAAGGAATAATATGCCTTTAGATTAACTTTGAGATTCAGTTGAACTGTACATGTGCTGTGGTACCTAGCTGTGCACTTCTGCTGATGCTTCAGATAGGCTTCATTTGCAAGTTTTCTGCACTTAAAACATTTCATTATTTAGTTTGTTTTAGGTTGCATCTAAATATCTTGTATCATCATTTTGTTGGTATCCTGTCTGCAACGATAAAAGCACAAAGTTGCATATATGCCTTGATACACTTGATTCAAAATACAGTTTTGCTAATAATTGTTTTGAGGAAACCTAAGACGTTAACTTTAGTCCCTAAGAAGTTGCTTGGTGTTCCTGTTTTTAAGCATAACTGCTGAGCTTTCTAGAAACCTCTAGATCAGCTGCCTTTGTCCTTATGGGGGGCTTCAACTTGCCAGATGTTGCAGACGGGGGGCTTCAACTTGCCAGATGGGAATGTCACCCAGGTGATGCAAACAGGTCCAGGAGATTCCTAAAACACCTTGATGATAACTTCTTGGTACAGGCACTAAGGGAGCCAACTAGGAAAGGTCCCCTTCTAGATCTGTTGCTTGTGAACGGGAAGGGTCTTGTGGGTGAAGTGGCGATTGGTGGCCATCTTGGCCATAGTGACCATGAGGTAGTTGAATTTGAAATCTTTCATGACAGGAGGAAAGCAGACAGCAAAACTTCAACTATGGATATGGGGAAAGCAGACTTCAGGCTGCTTTGAGAACTAGTTAGTAAGGCTCCCTATGAAACTGCTTTTGAAGACATAGGGGCCCATCAGTGATGGTCAGTTTTTAAGTACCACCTTCAAAGAGCACGGGAACAAGTAAATGTCAGAAGTCAAGCAGGAAGGGCAGAAAGTCAGCTTGGCTGAGCATGGATCTTCTTCTAGAGCTTAGGTGGAAAAAAAAAAGTTTATGGACACTGGATATGAGGTTGTGTGACAACAGGGATGCTGTTTGTAGAGGGAAAATTGGGGTTGCCAAAGCTCAATAGAGCTGAAGCTGTCCAGCACTGTGGGGGACAATAAAAAGTTGTGTTTTTTTTTTTTTAATATATTAATAACAAAAGGAGGACCAGAGAAAACGTTGGTCCATTACTTGATGAGGCTGGTCACCTCACAAACAGGCACATACACAAAGCAGAGACATTTAATGCCTTCTTTGCCTCTGTCTCCCACACAGCCGTTCGCTCACCCTCCCCCCTCCCTCTCCGGGATGGGGGAGAGAAACGGGAAAGTGAAGCCTGTGAGTTGAGATAAGGACAGTTTATTAAGACAGGGAAAATAATAACAATAATAATAATAATAATAATAATAATAGTAATAATGTGTACAAAGTGATGCACAATGCAATTGCTCACCACCCGTTGACCGATGCCCAGCCTATCCCCGAGCAGCCGGCCCCCCCACCCCGGCTAGCCACCCCTATATATTGTTCAGCATGACGTCAGATGGTATGGAATACCCCTTTGGCCAGTTTGGGTCAGCTGTCCTGGGTCTGTCCCCTCCCAGCTCCTGCTGCACCCCCAGCCTGCTCGCTAGCAGGACAGAGCGAGAAGCTGAAAAGTCCTTGGCTTGGTGTAAGCATTGCTCTACAACAATTAAAACATCAGCATGTTATCAGCGCTCTTCTCATCCTAATCCAAAACATAGCACCCTGCCAGCTACTAGGAGGGAAATTAACTCTGTCCTACCTGAAACCAGGACATGGACTCTGGGACCCAAGATGCCCAGAGTTGGAGAACCATGACTGAAGTGGCAATATACTCCCAGCTAACCCTGAAGTTATGTGGGATTTGCTATTCCACCTGGATGCTTTATGCTTACCTGGATGTCTATGGGGCCTTATGGGATTCATCCCAAGGTACTCAGAGAGCTGGCTGATGTCATTGCAGGATCTCTCTCAATTATTTTTCAATGATCTTGGGAATCTGGAGAGGTCACAGACATATGGAAGCTGGCAAATGTCATTCCAATTTTCAAGATGGGCAAGAAAGAAGACCCTGGTAATTAACAACCAAGATAATACCCAAACATTGGTGATACATAAATTACACTAACTGGACCTATTAGATGAAAAATGTATTGATCATTTGCAATTTCCACAAAGAGAAAAAGATAAAAAATCTCAAATAGAAATAGAATAAACCTAAATATAGATTTAGATTTTCTGTTGCTGTACAACTTCATTCATTACCCCATACACTTTAGCATGTTTTTGGCACTAAACTTGGACAGGAATTTTTCAGCAAAACTGAAACGTTTTGTGGGAAAGTAACAATTTCTACAAAATGTCAGTTAAGGGGTGACTTCATCGCTTCAGGATAGTTTTCCTAACTGAAAGAGGAGAGGAAGACTTGTCCCAATATGGTCAGTTGTCTGGTAGTCAAAACATTTACTGCAGATGTGGGAGAACTAACTCTAAGCCTATGGTTTGGCATAACAATCTCAGCCTTAGGTGAATGTCGTAGTTACTTTGTCAGTGGCTGTTTAAAAGCACAGTGCTTACGTTGAATCATTGGTAGTTTAGTGCTGTATCCTGTCTCTGATATTGACAGACACTTAAGGAAAAATGAAACAGCAAATGTTATCAGATACCAACTATTTTCATCTCAGGTGGTTTCCTGAGATGAATCTTGTTTCTCTGTTTTTAGTAGCATTCAACAGATTTATCTTTGGAGAATTTGTCTGGTGTCATTTCAGTCCAGGTGAACTGGATGGGTCTGGGATGGTATTCAATAGGTATGCTAGCCTTGACATGGAGAAATACTGTATGTATGTGTGTAAGCATCTCAGTTTCATTCATTCTTTTATTTGTTCTTTTTTGTTTAAACATTTGAAAAGCTCTTAGTTTCACAGATGGAATGGTGGGAAATTTCAAAATGTTGTTTTACTGCCCCACAGAAGTGGTTCCCTGTCAGACATTAATTAACATTATATTGCAAAATGAGGAAAATAAAGGAATCGGAAGTTTACTTCATACAATTAGACAAAGATTAATCCACACAACTGTTAGCTCTGCTTCTTAGTTTAGAAAGACCACCAAAAATATACAGTTTAGGATTTTGCTTAGAACAAATGCTTGAACAATATATATCATTGATTAAGATGAATGTATGCATAGTGGTTAAAACATTGTAACATTTTTATACAAAACAGCAGGATGTCTGTTATTCAAAATGTACACTGGATGTTTTCAAAACATAGGGTTGGAGACATGCATATTGACAAGTTCATGCTTTTGTATGCTTGAAAAATTGTGATTTCAATAACTAAAGCTACTGCCGAATCCTGCTCCAAAATGAACTGAAGGAAATCTGTGCATTATCCAAGGACCTGTAATGCTGCAATAAAAATGATAACAGTAGTTAGAGGCTTACAGACAGCAATGCTAAGAATGGTTGTAATACTCGGAAATTTCTCTGTATTAGCATGACATGGAATTGGAATTCTTCAGTCACCCAAATTAGGTTGGACTCAAATGGACTGAGCTGTAAATAAAGCTGGCTTATATTTTGAACACAGTTTGAAATATACCTCTGTAAGACTGCATTACCACTTGCAAAATGTATTTTTAGTTCAGCTGTCATTGTCAGCTCCCTTCTAAATGCTGGCCAGGCTCAAACTACCATCTGCATCTGCATTGCATATCAAGTATGAGTACTGGTACTTAAAAAAAAACAGGGAGCAGAAAACATGTTAGGAAAATAGAATTCGTTAACATTTAGCTGTGTAAACAGCTTGTTTTTCCATGGGCTTTATGTGGGGGAACATAGCCTATTCCTGTATGGACTTGATGCACGTTCAGCTATATTTTATGTTACTGAACCTTCAGTAACACAACATGATTTCTTCTAAGGGTTTTGTTGTCTGGAAATACTTGCTAAATACTTCTGAATATTAACTTCAGACTAGTCTGTTTACACACTGTTATTGATCTCCCAAGTCACATATTGTAAGATATGTTATATGAAAAGTTTGCAGTCAGGATGTTAAAGAAAGCCATTTCCCATGTACTAAAGAAATCAGGCAACTTATTTAATTGAATATGAGTGAGTACTCAGTTTCACCCATGAATAACTTTGATTTGCTTGTGCCTTGGAGTATATTTTTGAACATTGGCTTCACTTAAAACAGAACCTGACGCTTGGTACCAGAGTATGTTTATGAATCTCAGGCAACGGTCATCCAGAATCAGTTTGACATGCATTTCAGTGGGTAGTGTGAGCCAGAAGCACATTGGCTCTACTTTAGCCAGTGGTGGGTCCCTTTTGGAGCTGGCTGAAACTGGCTCTTATCTGACATGAGGCAGCTTCTGGACAGCTCTTCACAGAGGCCACCCCTGCAGCCCCTTGCTACCAAGCCCTTGCCACGTACCCAATACAGAGAGTAGCGTATAACTACTGATGTGTTCTTAGCTACGTTGAAGAAGAAGATTTTAATTTGAATGAAAAAATATATTTTAGCTTAAACTTCTATGCTTTTAAAGGAAGTTTATAGCAAACCTCTAGCAGAAGTGTCCTAGCAGAAGTTATGTGAATTTATAATCTGGCCCCTTTTTTTTTTCCTGATTTTTCTTCACTCTGGAAATTATTCTGATTTCCTTGTCTTGTCAGAGGGCGCCACTGAAATGATCTCTGTCAAAACAAGTCACCATGTTCACCTAAGATTGTGCTGACATTTCTTTTATACAACCAGTAAAATATTCATTTTAGAACTGATAATTTTAAGCACAGTATTGTGAACTCTTACAGCATCATTTTTTTTTTCTTTTTTTCCCCCCAGGACTATTTATCGTTCTAAATAACAAAATATTATGTGAAAAAAAAAAAGAGCAGGCTCTTTAGATGAATGAAGTTCTTCAGGGAAGTGAAAGGATCAGGCATTTGCCTAACCATCTGTGAATAGCTTTAGTCCAAAGAGAAGTAATTCCTCTTCTCTAAGTACCTTGAAATGATACCCTAGTTTAATGGGCATGTAAAGGATTATACAGTATCTGACAACTCATTAAATAGTACTGGTGCACTTACACTAATTGTGAGTTGAGAAGACCTAGTTTTTCTGAAACGACAGTGTGGACTGCCATGGCAAAAATATTTGAAAAGCTGAAGTTACATAGAATCCACATGGAAAGGATTTTTTTATCATGCTTATGATGATATTGGGAAATGTTTGTTCACTCATATAGACTTTGTTTAGAAAAGGAGGGATTTCAATGAGTTTCCTATCTTGATATTAAAATTATTTTTAAGCAAAAGTATAGATTGCTTTTAACAAAACACAAGTTATTCAAAATATTCAAATGTTTTGAGGATAATCTTCCATTGTATTCCATTATTGGCAGATAACATTTGTTTGCTTGAAAGTTCAATAGAGTCAGACAGTGAATGAACAGGTTAGTGGCTGAAATATGGTGTAATTAAGGTGTAAGAAAGTATGATCCTTTAATTAGTCTTTACACATTTTAAAAGCAATTAATAATGGATGGGAAGTAGGAATAAAGATTCACTTGCAGTAGAACTCAATTAAAATTCATTTTTATTCACTGTGATCTAACAACAAGAGTGCTATATAATACTACACATGCACCATTTGTGCTACATAAGTACCAATGATTAACAAAAAGTGAGTATTATTAGGCACGGGCTAACAAAGTAGAAATAACTCACTGATAGCCCTCGTATTTCTTGAGGGGAAGGGGGAAAAAAAGGCATGATTTATCTTTTAATAGATAATATGAAAAACTTGATTTCTGTTTTCAAGACTCATACATGTAAAAGAAAACAAAAACAAAAACAAAAACAAAAACAACCTCTGTCTTAAGCTCCTATGCCTAAATCCAAACTGCTGTTCATGGAATCCTTCTGCCACTTAGTGGAAAGAGACAGGTTTAAATTTTACTGGCCACTGATAAATAAACTTCCAATCCACAGAAGTTGGAAAAGACAACTAAACTCTCCAGTCCTTAGACCTGCAAAATTATGGTGATTTGCAAATGTTAAAGTGGCTGAAGAAAGTGTTTTACTGAAGACAGAAAGCAAAAGAATAATGAGAAGATAAAAAGGCTAAAATTCAATAACTGATTGCTTCATTTCAAAGTTAGTTAGAATTGCTCCACTAATGATATAAATTGTTTCTCATTGCTGTGGGGTTTTTGTCTGTTTGTTTGATTGATGTTTTTTGCCTTTTATCTTTGTCATGGATTTAAGAGCTAAACTAGCCAGCAGCTTCAGCCTTTTCAGGTTGAATCACTCAAACTTTGTAATCATGAGGCATGGGGACTTAATTTCCTGCAGAGCAGTGGGATGAGGCCTGATGACAGGCTGCATATCTTAATACATGCGGGCATCATCTGCCCATAGGCATGGGAAAAGTGCAACCAGTCTGCATTGGTAGTGAGTGAGGTAGTGTCACTCTGGCACTTAGGCTTTAGGCTCTGTTAAATCAGGAGTGAGAAACTCTGGTACCTGTACGATCATAGGTGTCTGCCCCTTTTCTTCTTAGAGCTACTACCAGACAGCTTCCCAGTGTTTATTGTGCAGAGCTAGCCTGTGAGCAGGATCAGACCTTATCTTCCTCCCACCACCTAGCCCTAAAGTGATGCTGGCTGTAGTCTTGTCACAAACAGTGTGTGGACAAACTTTATTGAATAGGGTTTTTTCTTGAAAAGATGTAAAGAGGTCAGCAGGTGATTCTGAATCAGGGGAACATCCTGAGCACTGCAGTTGCTTTTGGAAAAGGATGATAATCACAGTGTGAGCAGAGAGCTGCCAAGTCATATCTCAACAGAGGACAGGTAGTGATGGTAAAGCAGGGTGGAGACCAGGGATAGAATGAAATCTACTTCTGCTAGCACAAATATTGAGACCATGCCATTTCTGGAACTTTATTTATTAATTTTCTAAATGGGAAAGAAGCTACATAGCATGATTCTTTTACCTTGCACAATAAGTTCTGAGCAGCTTTTGCCAAGTATACTGAACAACTAGAAAATATTTGATATGCCTGTTTCTACTTGGAAAATCTTAGTGGTCTGTGGAATTTCCATGTTTCTCTGCATCTCTTGGCTATGCACTTGGTCTTCCCTGATAGAAAGTCCCAGCACTAGAGTTTGCAGTGAGCATGGTGTTTGTTGGTATCTTCTTCAGTACCTGCCATGTTTATGACAGGTCCTGATGACTATGTAGTGGGACTGCAGAAAATCATCAGATCTACTATGCATGAATGTGATGACCACAGCAACTGTTTTTATCATGGACTGGAGCATTGCCTAACTACTGGTAGGACAGAGAGCACACCTGTAGTGTGATTGTCCTGACAATCAGTTCTTTGAGCTATGCAACCTGGGGAGCATTGACAAGTGTCCCGAAATCTTTAAATCTGTCTTCTAAACTTGCCCTATAGTTGAACTCTCCTACATACTGTATCGTACAGCGGTAGAGACATAAAGGTTGCTCTCTTCTGACACTATATCACAGCTTGCTAGGGTAGTTTTCTTCATTACATAATTCCTGGAGGTGACATTTCTTTTTCTCACACTTACGAGTAGGTGATTATTGCTGACCCTGGAGTCCCATATTGTTAAGCGGTAACAGCATTTCTGAGATTATCTTGGCTAATTAAGAAATGGGAGAGAGATAAAGGTTATTTTTCTAGGTCAATGGTAAATACAGTTTCTGGGACAAATGGGTGTTCAATCGCAAAACACTGGAGCTTTGCAGCTGTTTCTGGCAGTTGATGGAGCATATACTTTTCAGTATAACTCAATGTTCTTTTTGGATACACCCTTGTTCAGAACTAAGTGCCCTTTTTTTATGGCATCATGCTACACTTGGTGTTACTCACTCTGTGTGATAGTTACCTCTGTTGTGCTGTAACAGACTTGCTGAATAAAAGCTACTTATCAGGAGTAAGGCAGGCTTCCATAGTTTAAATTATGCTATTTACCACACAGCCAATTTTGATATCTGCACTTCAAATTATGAAAACATCTATATTAGCATATTTTAAAACACTTTATTAAATAATTTTCACGTCTTAATGAGAAAATTTGTCTGTTCTTCATTGTTGAATACATTATTGAATTCTGGTAGTAAAGTGGATGAATAAGCTGTAAATGACACAGAACAAAATGTAACTTGAGGGATGTAAGCAACTGCTGCCCTTCGGTGGGAGTTCTTAGGAAGAACTGCTGCTGGCTTTCATTCAGCAAAGAGAATCATTTGGCGTTAATCATAACTAGTGAAAATTAAGCATGTGAATGAAGAATATTCAGTATAGCTTACTAAGAGTTTTTTGGTTTTGTTTTTGTTTTTCTCAAAGATATTGTAATGAAAAATAGTGAAATAAAATTAGAGAGGAAGTAATCATTGTTCATATTTTGTCTAGTTGTAGTAATATTCTTAGTAGTACTAAAATATTTTTTGTTTTCAACCACAGTTTTTTATTTATTTATATATATTTGCTTATAGTTACAATGATATACTCTTGTCTTTCAGCTAGTGAAGAGACTTAGCTGAGAATCTGAGTTTTCTAAAGGATTCTCTTTTTAGATGTGGGAGCAGGTGTGCAGGCACACTTTTGTTTTTCCTTTCAAAATCTTGAACGAGGGAAGAAACTTTTCACCTTTAATAAATACCAGATTTTGATAAAATAATTTAGCTTGGAATAATGCATGTTGTTTAGTTTATCAGAAAACTGATAAACATTATCCTGCTTAGAAGCAATTAAATTTACTTAATAGAAGAGTTGACCTATCATGGAATTCTCAGCTCTTTGGCTATAAGCCTAAGATAGTCTGGACAGATGGAAGAGTTTAAATAGGAGACTGTAACTGCTCTTTGGTAAGCCGTTCAACCCACATATTGGGGTTGAACATTCAAACTGAATGTTTTCTTAGATTACTTCCAAGGATCCACAAATGATCTATTTGTCTATATTAGTCTTATAGGACTCTAATCTTCTGACCGCAGATAACTATAATAGCTTTTTAAATGTATGCTATATAAATATTATACTGGCAAATGTTGCAAATAATATGCTTATTGAAAATGCCAAGAGTGTTAAACAATCACTGGGAAATGTATGAGCCACGAATGTCTTTAATTAGGCTACAGGATTACAGATGGATGATACTGAATGGAGATTATTAAATGTAGGATAAAACTTCAAAGTCATCTGGACATAATCTGAGTTTGAAAAGAGTCATTGAAGGCTTTATTTTGCTTTTGATCAAAAATTGATGAAGCTGTGGAAGTGGAAAATATGAGGAAAGATGACACAAATTTCTCAAAGGTTGGTTGAGAAAGATCTCAAGGTTGGTCTCAAAGAAGATTGATTTCTATCATGCTTTGATAAAATCACTGTGTTGTTTTTCTTTCAGACTAGAAAATGTGATGGACCTAATATCTCCAGAATTCACTACAGCATGAGCAGTATAATGCCCCATGGCAGATCACTTGCTGAGCTGGTGACAGTGGAGTTTCCTACTAGAACTTTGACCCTTCTAATTTGAGTGTATTTCTGGATGCTTCAGACGTTTGAGGACTGTCACTACTGTGCCTTTCATGTGGATATAATATTTAGCCTGTCAGCTCAGCACCTTTGAGAAACAATGTATATTCAGCTGTCCAAAAAGAGACATGAATGAAAGGTCACTTTATTAATGATGCTGTCTTGTTAAGACAAACCCTACTATTTGGGAATGTCTTTCTGTCTGCAGAATGCCTTGTGAAACCAAAACCTTGCAAATTAAGCTGTAAGTAAGAGGTCTTTCAGCTCCCTGGACTCTTGCTGAGTGAATCTGGCTTAAAAAGGCGTGTGAGGCAATTTTCAGAGTCCTGCTTCTGATCTAATGCATTTTTCTTTTGAAGTGTGAAAAATAGAAATATTTTCTTCCAGGCTCCTAAAAAACAAAGCACTGTTTTTAAGCGGATTTTTCTTTTGAATGTAGCTGAACTATGTTTTTGTGCATTCTGCAAGAAAATGTTCAGGTTCAATCAACGACTTGAAAAACTTAATGCAACTTTTTTTTTTTTTAATCTTACTTTATTTTGATGATATTTCATACTTCTCATGTATTTCATACTTCTCATGTATTGCACAGGTGGCTCTGGGATGTCCTAAAATGCTGCTGCAAATGCAATCATCGCATTGATTCCTATTTCTATTGACTGATAGCAACAGTGAATCTTTAACTTTCTGTGATCTGTTAAAAGTTGCAGATATTCTGAAAATAATTCTGAAAATAATTTTCTGCTGTTCTTTTGGCTCTTTAATATTTTTGCAGTGAATGCATCATTATGTGGTACTGCTTTTAAAAATGTTAAATGTATAAGAAATACAAGAAACATAAATGTATAAGACACCTATTTGATTTGAAAAGCGTCTTTTGAACTAGGTAACTGTACCCAGAAGAACATCCTCATCCTTTTCACATATGGATGATCAGAAATAAAGTAGTTAATTAGCTGTGCCAGTAGTGTTTTTTGTTTGTTTGCTTGATTTCTTGCTTGCTTGTTTGCTTTTTTTTTTTTTCCTTAAGTAAAAGTTATAGTCAATCTGTTCTGTTGTGGAATGTTGTTAAAAGTCGCTGAAAGCCTGTTTAATGTTTATAACTTTGTATGCTAGTACATAAATGATTGTATAGCATGAGCACATCTCAGTAGCCAAGTTGTTCAGGGAGGTAAAGTGAGTTACCATTTGGGGAGCATAAGAAGAAAGTGATGGTCTAGGCAGTAAACAAGCAATGGCCACAGACTCTGGGTGTATGGAGTGCAAACAAGTAGGGTAGAGGCCAGTGAGGTATAAGTGTTGTCAGTGAGGAAAGGGCATCATCAGCAGTGTTGAGATTTACTGCACAAAGTTGTATTGTGGCCCCTGTAAATTAAATTATGTCAAGATCCTGAGCTGTCATTGAGCACCAGATGAATTTAGGATTGCAATGAAGCATGTAAATATTGGAGAGAGAGATGGTATTTCAGACGTTTTTCCTTGCCTATGTCACATTATGTAGTTCAAAGGACTGCAGGCCCAATGCAACATTTAATAATGTTAAGTGGGACAATATCATTTTAACCGAGATGTTTACAGGTTAGGATCTGTGATTTTTATGGAAAAATGGGAGTCATTGTTTATAAAATCTGTAAGACATTTTTAGCTAAGCCTCTGACATGGTTTGAAGGTAATCAATAGGCTTTGAAGCTAGTTCAAACTTGGCTTTCTAAATATGAGTCAGGCTGAAATAACATGGCTGAAAAGTATTTGCTCAGAGCAAATCCTGTACTGCGTCTTTCAATTGTGTCATGTGTCATGGCCCCATAGACTTCTGTATGTGTATGTGGTTTACCAGGTTGCTGGCTATTTCCTTGTGGATTATGAGGGCTTCATTCTGCTCCCTGTCCCTATCTGCCAGCTCAGGGAGCTGAGTTCCTGGAGAACAACTAGTCTTGCTGCTAAAGAGTGAGGCAAAGCAGGCATTAAGTACCTCAACCTTTTCCTCATCTCTTTTTACTATGTTTTCCCCCACATCCAATAAAAGATGGAGATTCTCCTTAGTTCTCCTTTTCTTGTTTATGTATTTATAGAAACATTTTTATAATGTTTAACAGCAGTAGCCAGACTGAGCTGAAATTGGGCTTTGGTCCTTCTAATTTTGTCTCTGCACACCCTCATGACATCTTTGTAGTCCTCCTTAGTGACCCACGCCTTCTTCCAAAGGTCATAACCCCCCCGGATTTTTTTTTTTTTTTTTCCTGAGCTCTAGCCCAGCTCTCTGTTCAGCTAGGCTGGTCTTTTTCTGCACTGGCTCATCTTTCGGCATATGGGGATGGGCTGCTCCTGTGCCTTTAGGATTTCCTTTTTGAAGAGTGTCCAGATTACTTGGACTCCTTTGCCCTTCAGGACTGCCTCCCAAGGGACTCTGCCAACCAGTCTGCTAAACAGGCCAAAGTCTGCCCTCTGGAAGTCCAGGGTATCAGTTCTGGTTAATTCTATTATTTCTTTTAAACACATTGCAATTGTTTGTTAATCCTGATCATCATGGGTGTCCTTCTTCCAAAAATATTCAGCACTAGTGACAATCTAAATGCAGCTGCATTTTACAAGTTATTTGAATTTCAGACACTTTTTCCAAATATTTGTCTCATTGTTTGGGATATTCCGAAACTCGTATTATAAAAGCAGCAACAGCACTATCCAGAAAGCTTTGGATTCCACCAGTGGCAATGCTCCCAAGAGCCGTGATAAGATCTACAAATGCAGTTATTTTTGATGAAATGTTCTGAAAAACCCTTGAGCTTTCTGTGTATACAGACAAAACCTTAAGTTTTTTGATCTGTGTAGGGTTTAAAACTCAAACATTAGAAGTTATGGTATGAGAGTTGTGTCACAAAAATTCTCCCCAAACTTTTAAAGTAGGAGAATATACTTTCTAGGCAAGTGAAGCATGGTCTATAACTCATCTACAGTGAAGCACCTACTGCTGCACAGCATGTGGTCTTAGTAAAACTGAAAACCAGGAGGATGACAAGAGATGCTACAAATAAATAATAAATGCATTATAAGTAAATAATGCATGAGAGAGTTATCTAAGGAAGAGGTATTGAAAGGAAAATTGTTCAACTGGAGGAAATTAATAGGTTAAAGGGCTGGAAGGCATGGCCTATGAGGAGCAACTGAGGATACTGGGTTTATCAAGGCTTGAAATATGCAAGAGACAGCAATAAGCAAAAATAGTCCTTGGCCAATCACCTAATTCCTCACAGGATGGCCTATACAAATGTGTCATACAACTGGATAATATTGCTTATTCCCCCTGCCTTCCCATTCAGTAAATAGGAAGAACAGAGAGAGAAGGCCATATTCTAACTGCCTGCTATGTTGGCTGTTGTCCCCTTGTGCAGACTGCAATGTTGAACCATCCCCTCTTGTTGTGAGACCCAGTTCACTGCTGTCTTTTTATGCACTGGAGAGAAAATCCACCACAAAGGTTCATCTTGGCTTACAAAAATTAGTCTTGGGCAGCAGATTTGTCCTGCTAAAGGAGAATAAGAGAATTATGCAGTCTAGTATTATTTCAGAACTGAAATGATTTAGCCTTAGACTTTTGCATGGTCAATTTAATCCTGTCTTTAACAAGCTGAAAAGGAAAAAAGCCTTCGTATAATTTATGGTCACACTGTATTCTGACTGTGTAATCTCTTCTTCACTCTATGAGATGTATCATAGGTAAGATTAAAACTCAGTTTGAATTATTGGTATCTATGGAAATAGTTTTAATGGGTGTAAATTTACTGTTAACTCTTTGTCTACTGTTTACAGTATTGACTTCAGCATTGAAGAAAAGCTGGAAGGTAGCTTTGCAGAAAGGGATCTGTGAGTCGTGTTGGAAAACAAGTTAAGCGTTGGTCTGCAATGTGTTCTTTCTGCAAAGAAGGCTGCAAAGAAGGTATCCTGGGCTGTGTTAAAAGGTTTGTTGCCAGCAGATCAAGGGAGTTGATCCTTCTCAGCAGCCTGAAAGCCAATGTGAATAGAGTCATCTTCTTAGAATGCCTTCTTTGCATTATTTTGAATTTAATATCATAGCAAGTGATAAGAATGTTGTGAGTATGGAATGAAAAGTGCCTGTGATATGTGATAAACCTCAGTGTCAACATAAATGTGAATTACTGTGTGCTTATGCATTTTGAGTGTGGAAACTTCATTAAGTTGCTTTTATAGAGTCCTTACAAAATGAGACTTTCATAACAGATAGATGAGCCTTACTCAATATAATTCTTTTCTGCTGCTTTTTAGATTCCTAAAATGGAAGGAGTCCCTAATGGATACCTTAAAATTAACTGCTACAACTTTATTTTGAATAAATTGCTTATATGCAATTCCATTATCCACTTTGGTGGTAATTTTAACAAAATTTGTATTTGAATAGTAATATGTTTAATATATTTCTTAATCAAAACATGAGATAAATGGATGAGGTTTTCAGTCGAAAGTAAGTAAAATTTTGGCCAAATATCTTGGTTAGAGAAATCAAAGCTTAACATACCTATCCAATACCTATGAAGAAAAGAAACTCCAGATCTCCTCGAATCCAAAAGCTGTGCTTTCTCTTACTCTGAGATTACTGGAAGAAATAGGATGGCATGAAGGTATTTTAATGCACTATGATAAAACTCCAGATATATTCACTCTGACTTCACTGCATGAAAAATTTTAGTAAAAGAGCTTAGAGGAATGCAGATGCCTCTCTGGATTACAGTGTGTGGGTAATGTGTTAGCAAAGAAGGCTTGTCTTTATGCTGCCAAACAGAGCTTTATTTAAGAAAGTATGTTGATTATCTCATTAATTAGGAATAAAATAATGAGCTGTATCAAATGAGGGGTGAGAGGAATACTAAATGAACAAATTGAACACATCATTAAGAAATTCTAGAAATAAACAAACCAATTAAAATTTCCCTGATAAAAGAGGAGTTGTTTCTGCAGAAATTCGGGTGTACTGTCTGAATCTTACATTGCAAAGAAGTAGAATCTTTGTTGTTGTTGTTGTTGTTGTTGTTGTTGTTGTTGTATTTCTCTGGTATCTGGGGAATCCTTGACAATCTTAGGAAATCTTAGATTTACAGGGTAACAATTCATGTGAAATTGGCAAATCACAGAATCACAGAATGGTTGAGGTTGGAAGGAACCTTCAGAGGTCATCTAGTCCGACACCCCTGCTCAAGCAGGATCACCTGCATGTTACATAGGATCATATCCAGGCTGGTTTTGAGTATTTCCAAAGAAGGAGACTCTACAACCTCTCTGGGCAGCCTATTCCAGTGCTCTGTCACCCAAACTGTTCTTCCCCATATGGTGATGAAACCTCCTGTGGTTCAATTTATATCCATTACCCCTTGTCCTATCACTGGCCACCACTGAGATGAGTTTGGTCCCATCCTCTTTACACTGTCCCCTCAGGTATTTGTAGAAGTTGATAAGATCCCCTCTCAGTCTCCTCTTCTTTAGGCTAAACAGGCCCAGCTCTCTTAGTCTTCCTTCATAAGACAGATGCTCCAGTCCTTTAATCAGCTTCGTATCTTTCTGCTGGAGCCTGTCTAGAAGTTCTATGACCCTTGTATACTGGGGAGCCCAGAACTGGACACAGTATTCCAGGTGTGGCCTCACCAGAGCTGAGTAGAGGGGGAGGATCACCTCTCTCAGCCTGGTGTCCGCACTCCTCCTGATGCAGGTTAGGATCCCATTGGCTTTCTTGGCAACAAGGGCACGCTGCTGCCTCATGGTTAGCTTGTTGTCCACCACAACCCCCAAGTCCCTCTGCACAGAGCTGCTCTCCAGCAGGTTAGCCCCCAGCCTGTACTGGTCCTTGGGATTGTTCCTAGCCAGGTGAAGGACCCTGCACTTGCCCTTCTTGAACCTCATGAAGCTCTGTTCAGCTCCACCCAAACAGGAAGGTTCTTCTTTGCCCAAAAATAAAGGTTTGGTTTTGTTTTGTTTTAATGTAGGCTTTTAAAATGATTTTTTTTAAAGTATTGTTGGTGTTTGAACTTCTACAAAAGCATACATTATTTTACCAATAATTATAATTACATATTATTGCATACTGATTGGAATCAGTATATACTTCCAACATTTCCAGGATATGCAAGGCATTATGATTTCCTTGTAGAACTTCATACGTTTTTAAATTTCTTTGTTTCTGATGTGAAAGGCAAGGATATAATTGAAATTGCTTTCTAGAAAAAAATAAATAAATTTTTTTTTGGTATTCCTTTGTTTCTTTTGCATATACAAACTTTTTTTTTTCTTTAAATGATTGACATTTCAGCACAGTACTATTTCTGTGTGTAAAGGAGAATTCACAGTTTTGTATTCCTCTCAGTCATCATCATTCGGCTGACTCAGAAATGACACATATCAAAAGCAGGTGTACGTACAGAAGGCTTTCAAATTTCATATAGAATACAAAAATGTATTGTTTATATACAACCTTTTGAAGCAAGTAATGATGACTGTATGACAAAGGATACACTTCATAAGAGCTAATTTTTCTCTGGTCTGCTTTGAACTCTCTGAACTTACAACAATCTAAAACTAACAGAAGATTCTTTTCCTTCTGTTGTGCTACGTTTATTTTTCATGCAGAGCTTTCTTGTACTAAACTTATTTCTCTTCCTTGTTATTCAGCATTTAGAAATGTACTGCTATCATTAGACTTTCTTGTCTGGAATCCAAAGAGGAGTGCAAACTCAAGCACATCTTTAACTCTTCTATTTGAACTACTGTACAGACTCATGGGAAAAAGACAGTATGGAATGACAACTCTTTATTTTTATTTTTTTAAGAATGCCCCTTTATGTTTTTAAGAAAGCTGTATTCCTAAACTTTTTTTTTTCTTCCATAAATTTGATGCACTGAGTCACCCATCTAATGAAAACCTGTTAAGTGAATGTGCTGGTAGCACTGCTGTGTGGAAGTCAGGAATGAACTGAATTTTTGTAGTAGCTGTGATACGAGAAATGCATCTAAATTATTGATTTAGTGTGCTGAAGAGCTTCTTTCTCTTGTCAGTTTGCCTTGCATCTTTACCTGTTGTCTTTTTTTATACACTTGAGCTTGTTATTCATGTACTTTCAGTGTTTTCCCTCCTGCTGAGACTAAGCCATGCTTCATGGCACCATCTGAATCTTCAGTGTGTCTACATTCAGTGTGGACAGACCGTCCTCCGGTAGCGTGCTTCTGAGGCCAGTGGTACATGAGTGGGACCAGCAATTTATGCACCAGTATGGTGCTAGGACCAGCAGTTCATGCTCCATGCACCAATACATGTTGGGGGCCACCCACCTGAAAAGCACTTTTGCAGAAAAGGCACTGAGTCCTGGTAGACTCAGAGTTGAATATGAGACGACAATGTGCCCTTGTAGTAAAGAAGGCTAATGGTATCCAGAACTGCGTTAAGCAAAATATTACCAGCAGGTTCAGGGAGGTGATCCTTTCCCTCGGCATTGGTGAGGCCACACCTGGAGTACTGTGTCCCAGTACAAGATGGACATGGACATACTGGAGAGAGTCCAGTGAAGGGCCACAAGGATGATTAAGGGACTAGAGCACCTCTCTGGGACTGTTTAGCCTAGAGGGAAAAAAAAAAAAAAAAAAAAAAAAAAAAGGATTGGGGGAATATTATCACTATATATAAAAACCTGAAGAGAGTGTGCAGAGGATGCAGCAGATACTTTCCTCCTTGTCCCATGCCAGTTAATAATGTAGTTATACCCTTAGAAAATTTGATCCTGGTTTTCTGGAGTCTGCGCACTTCTGGTCCAACAGTTTCTTGAGGTTGTGCAATAACTATAATGAATAATTAGCGACAATATGTGGAAAGTGGATAAATGAAATAAACACCTACAGACTGTAGCAGAGGATAATGCTGTCACAATTCATAGCACAAAACATTTAATGCCATTGGAGAATAAGAAACTATTTCTCTGATTCACTGAAATAATGTGTGGGTCTGATTTTTACGGTCAGCATTGTATGCCTGTAAGCAAATCCAGTTATGGGGGACTGATATACAAGATGTATGCAAAGTTTTAGCTGTTCTGCAGAAATGAGTAGAACTCTTGGCCTCATACTAAAGAATATTTCATGACTAAAAGTATATTATTATTTTTTTCTGGGTAGTTCAGGTTTTCAATTCATAATGTAAGTTAGAATAAATGTAGTAGTGTAAAGACAAACACTGAGATAATTTTTGGAACACTCAGACTCCCTGGTTGCCCTTTGCAAGCTTAGCTTTGCAAGCCCATAATGCAAGACACAAGTACAGACTGGGGAACAAGTGGCAGAAGAACAGTTCAGCAGAAAAGAGTCTCAGGGTTCTGGTAGTCAGTAAGCTCAATGTGAGCCAGCAGTGTGCCCTGGCAGCCAAGAGGACAAACTGCATTTTGGGGTACATTACATGTGACATAGCCAGACAGTCAAAAGACACAATTCTCCCACAATATCTAGTGCTGGTGTGGCCTCAGCTTGAATATTGTGTGCAGTTCAGGGCTCTGCAATATAAAAAGGTTGTTAAGATCCTCAAATGCATCCAGATGAGGCCAACAAAGCTGGTGAAAAGGCTACAAAGCATGTCCTGTGAGGAGAGGCTGAGGACACTTGGGTCGTGTACTCTGGAGAAAAAAAGTCTGAGAGGCAACCTCATAGCTCTCTACACCTTCCTGAGGAGGGTAAACAGAGAGGGAGGTGCCGTTCTCTTCTCCCTGGTAACCAGTGATCAGACTTGGGAATGGCACTAAGCTGTACCAGGGGAGGTTCAGACTAGATATAAGGAAAAAAATTCTTTATTGTGAGGGTGGTCAAACAGTGGAAGAGGCTTCCTAGACAGGTTATTGATGCTCCATTCCTGTCAGTGTTCAAGAGGCATTTGGACAATGTCCATAGGAATATGCTTTAATTTTTGGTTATTCCTGAAGTAGCCAGGCAGTTGGACTAGATGATCTTTGAAGGTGCCTTCCAACTGAACTCTTTTCTCTTCTCTTCTCTTCTCTTCTCTTCTCTTCTCTTCTCTTCTCTTCTCTTCTCTTCTCTTCTCTTCTCTTCTCTTCTCTTCTCTTCTCTTCTCCTCTCTCTCCTCTCCTCTCCTCTCTCTCCTCTCCTCTCTTCTCCTCTCTTCTCCTCTCTTCTCCTCTCTTCTCTTCTCTTCTCTTCTCTTCTCTTCTCTTCTCTTCTCTTCTCTTCTCTTCTCTTCTCTTCTCTTTTCTCTTCTCTTCTCTTCTCTTCTCTTCTCTTCTCTTCTCTTCTCTTCTCCTCTCCTCTCCTCTCCTCTCCTCTCCTCTCCTCTCCTCTCCTCTCCTCTCCTCTCCTCTCCTCTCCTCTCCTCTCCTCTCCTCTCCTCTTTCTCTTCTCTTCTCTTCTCTTCTCTTCTCTTCTCTTCTCTTCTCTTCTCTTCTCTTCTCTTCTCTTCTCTTCTCTTCTCTTCTCTTCTCTTCTCTTCTCTTCTCTTCTCTTCTCTTCTCCTCTCCTCTCCTCTCCTCTCCTCTCCTCTCTCTCTTCTCTTCTCTTCTCTTCTCTTCTCTTCTCTCTCTTCTCTTCTCTTCTCTTCTCTTCTCTTCTCTCTCTCCTCTCCTCTCCTCTCCTCTCCTCTCCTCTCCTCTCCTCTCCTCTCCTCTCCTCTCCTCTCCTCTCTTCTCCTCTCTTCCCTTCCCTCCCTTCCCTTCCCTTCCTTCCTTCCCTTCCTCTTCCCTTCCCTTCCCTTCCCTTCCCTTCCCTTCCCTTCCCTTCCCTTCCCTCCCTTCCTTCCTTCCCTTCCCTTCCCTTCCCTTCCCTTCCTTCCCTTCCCTTCCCTTCCCTTCCCTTCCCTTCCTTCCCTTCCCTTCCCTTCCCTTCCCTTCCCTTCCCTTCCCTTCCCTTCCCTTCCCTTCCCTTCCCTTCCCTTCCCTTCCCTTCCCTTCCTTCCTTCCCTTCCTTCCCTTCCCTTCCCTTCCCATCTCTTCTCTTCTCTTCTCTTCTCTTCTCTTCTCTTCTCTTCTCTTCTCTTCTCTCTCTTCTCTTCTCTTCTCTTCTCTTCTCTTCTCTTCTCTTCTCTTCTTTCTCTCTTCTCTTCTCTTCTCTTCTCTTCTCTTTTCTCTCTCTTCTCTTCCTTCTCTTCTCTTCTCTTCTCTTCTCTCTTCTTCTCTTCTCTCTCTTCTCTCTCTCTCTTCTCTTCTCTTCTCTTCCCTTCTCTTCCCTTCTCTTCCCTTCTCTTCTCATCCTGTATTTCAGAGGCATTTAACACTCTAAACCACTTGTTTGAACTATCTGTGCCTGAAATCAAGATTGTCGGTAACAGATGGATGCTGCTTACTGAAGGGAAGGAATGACAAAATCCATATACTAAACAAAGAACTGCTTGTGCCTTTGTGTGGAAAAGGGAATTAACCCAATACTAGGTGAAAAGTATATGTTTGTTCCATTGCCATGCATATTTAGCAATCAAATATGATGATCCACCACTTCAAGCTCTTCCTTATGGCAAACGCAAAATGTTGTTGCATAGCAATACTCAAAGGGAGGATACTAAGAGACGTATTGCTGTGTGATTTTAAAATGGTAAGTGTCCTGCAGGTGAAAGCTTAAAATCAACGTAAGGATTGGTGACCTGGAAACATGCAATGGAACAGACCTTAAGATTACATTCTGGAATGAACCTTTAGAATGCTAAACCTCTTATCTTTTGAATCCTTTTCTTGTGTGAATATATATATATATTTATATACATATATATTGTTTGTTTGTTTGTTTACAATTTAACATGTACTACTAAAAAGAAGATTGTGACAGACCTCAGACTGGGGATGAAAATTTCAGTAACACTCTTTCATGTGTTCTTCAAGTGTTGTAGTGAGGTTTCAATGCTGAAGAAATGGTTTTCTTCTCATTCATGACGTCTTCTTAAAGGATGCAATTCAAAGATGCAAAAATCAGAGAAAAGACCTTATTAATCTGACCTTTCTTCAACTCAGTGGGAACTATTCTATGCAGTTAGGTTTACTTTTTACCCCCACTCTACTCAAGGTGATCTAATTGACACTGTTTGGATAAAGTGTGAATAAAATAAACAGAGCTCTGTTTGTTATCAGTGTCCATTTGTCTTTTAAAGGCAAATCTTTACCACTGATATTGCTAATGCATGTTTCTTGATCTTTTGGTAAGGTGGAGTGCAGGCCACATTTTGCTTTCACTTGGAGAGGCATCCAGTACACCTCGAATCAACTGCCCCAGGGGTGGAAACAGCCCCACTCAAGTACTGTGTTCAGTTTTGGGCCCTCGCTACAAAGAAGGACATCGTGGTGCTCGAGCAAAGTCCAGAGGAGGGCAACAAAGGCTGGTGAGGGGTCTGGAAAAAACAAGTCTTACGAGGAGCAGCTGAGGGAGCTGGGCTTGTTCAGCCTGGAGAAGAGGAGGCTCAGGGGCGCCTTATCGCTCTCTACAGGTACCTTAAAGGAGGCTGTAGCGAGGTGGGGGGTTGGTCTATTCTCCCACGTGCCTGGTGACAGGACGAGGGGGGAATGGGCTAGAGTTGCACCAGGGGCGGTTTCAGGTTGGAATTTAGGAAGAACTTCTTTACTGAAAGGGTTGTTAGGCATTGGAATAGGCTGCCCAGGGAAGTGGTTGAGTTCACCACCCCTGGAGGTCTTTAAAAGATGTTTAGGTGGAGAGCTTAGTCATATGGTTTAGTGGAAGACTTGTTAGTGTTAGGTCAGAGGTTGGACTAGGTGATCCTTGGAGGTCTCTTCCAACCTAGATGATTCTGGGATTCTGTGATTCTGTATGGAATAAAAACATGAAAAAAAATGCTCAATTAAATAGATTGTAGTCTTGCATCTCTGCAAGGCACGACTTTATTCAGGAGTGATTTGAATGTATAGGACTCTGAATCTTAGGTCCTTGCAATATTTTGTGTTTATATTACTGTAAATTCCCAGAATGAGGGGATTTTTCTCCTCCTGTATTCTGATTTGTTAAGTGCCTTGTAAAGCTTACCTGTTATTGTGACTTACAATTCTTGTTTTGTCACACTGAAGTTTGTTTTACCTCTATTAACCAACTGAAAGAGACAAGTCATATTAGTTAATGGGACTCTCTTGAAGCAGTTTCAAGAAATCAGTCTGTTGAGGGTCAGAAAAAAAAAATGTTAAAAAATAGTAGAACAATCTACAGCTGTTTCAATACTAGATTTCCCTGACAAACATGGCTGTTATCACTAGGCTTGCATTGATATATAATATTTTCTATATCAAATATTTTGCTATCCAAATATTTTGATAACATTAAATGTAGCATTTAAGCACCTTACAGACAGTAATGTTATTGTCCTAACAGCACCTCTGGAGATGTGGAATTATAAGAACATAGCACAAAAGAAAGACTTTGCCTAAGCTAAGAACTGAAACAAGTTTTCTTGACTAATCTGCAGGGATCTACTAGCCACGCTATCTTGTTCTGTCCCAAGACTGATAAATGAATTGACATTGAATTTGCTTTCAAATTCAGTAGGATCATCAAACACATGTTTTCACACTATGTATTTAGCCAGATATTGGTACTGTAAGTCACTACACATACTGAAAAGTACAGAATATATTTTATGAAACTGGGTTGGCAGCAATGCAAAACAACCTACAAAGCCAAAGATGGAGAGAATATGCCCCTGAACTAAAATGGGCAAGTTGTTTAATTTCCATGTCTATCCTGACTTCATCTGGAGCCTTATTGGTTTGACATATCATGTCTTCATTAAACATATATTAATATTGCTTGTTACTTGGTAATGCTGTCCAAAAATGTCTGTGATTTTTGTTGGTTCTGTGAGACAATCATGAGGACATACTAGTTTTTGTAATGTACTAAGGTCACTAAAAGTAGCCATTACTTAGCAGTCTGGCAGTCCTTCTATTCACAGGCCAGAAATTCAATTGGTGAATAGGTGTTCGGTTAACTTTTTTTGTTAACTTTTTTGTTCTCCTATCCATTACTGCTTAGGGAGGTATTTTACTAGCTGTCTAAAAAATGGTAAAAATTTGAGTCCTAAATAATAAAGGTGAAAAATGGGCCCCCTTCAGATTAGTGAAGCTGCCTGAAGAGGGGTTCTTGGCTATAAATCTGTGTTAGACCACATGGTTTAAATGCCACGGTCCTCGTTCTCCTGCAGCCTCAACAGATGGGTTTTTAATTTAACATGTCTTAGCTGAAGCAGACAAACCCATTCCCACAAGCTCAGTGGCTGAATTTCTTCATACAAAATACCAGCTGGTTCCTCCTCTCTGCTCAAGAGGTCCACAACCCTCTTGTTAACATTTCACGTTGCTTTCTGGGTAGATAAGAGCAAATGTATCTACTTAGTGCCTGAGTGATTTATTTCTCTTGAAAAGATTGTACCTTCCTAATTTTGAAGGGCTATTTTTGTTGCCAAGTACCTGATTTACAAAGCAATTTGTTTCTGAATGTTTCTTGTTAGAAGAGAGCTAACTTTAAATCTCAGAAATGACATGGCTGAAATGTTAGTTATCACTATTATAATTATTTTAAAAAAAAAAAAGTTATATTTAAGATATATTCAGCATCTTTTCCCATGTGATCAGTGAAAGATGAGACAGACTTTATTGAAATAGCCTTTAGGATTTCCATCTGCTAAACAAACACTCCTGCAAACCACTATATATGTTTCATTTTTAAACCTGTAGTGGTGTTTTAATGTCTTCATTCTTAAGTATACTATTAATGTCAGTTAGTCTTCATGTTTTAGATAAATTAGCTATGAAGCTTTATTTGCATGAAATCACAGTTTAATTACATTTTATTTTCTCTTTTACTGAGTATTTTTGCTGTCTGTTGTATATGCCCTTTCTACGGAACATACCTGGTTATCAAGGTATGTATCAAGCCTATAGGAGGACCATTTTCATTAAAACAGGGCAGGATAGGATCTTGAAATTACAGCCTTGGTGAGTCATTAATTAAAGATCAAAGTATGGCTAATACCCACAATTTGCTGTTCCCTTGTAAATATCAATTCTCTGAGCAGAGCTTTTGTGATTCTTTTTCTAGCTGAGGCGATAAATAGGGGGAAAGTTCCCAGATACACAACAAGCTTTAGACAGATGAGTAAACTAAAAAGTAGGACGTTACATATACAAAATTAAATATAGCAGTGCTAATAGTATGGGCTGTATGGAAGAGGTAAAAAGTTAAGAAAAAAATAATAAGATGATAAGACTGAGACAATAAACAGTATATGTAGGAAAACCAAAAACAAACAAAAAAAACCCACCTTTTTCTTCATAAAGCCATTATCTCTGGTGCTTACTAAGGACTTGGATTTTTTCTTCTCCTTCCCAAGACTTGTTTTCAAATACTTTTTTTTTTTTTTTTCCTTTCTTTAATCATCCTTCCCTTTTTAAGAGTTCCTCTGTGGAAGTAAATTTTCTACAATTATACTATAGTTAACCACAGGGCTTTTGTGTATCATAAAATTGAATGTTTTCTGAATGTTCCAACCATCTTTAACTCAATTAATATTTAAAGCTTATTTTATAAAAGAAGAAAGGAAAAGAGATTTAAAAAATATGAAGTACTTATTTAAGAAAAGCAATTTTTTTTCACAAAAATCAGAATTTCACATTCTGGACAAATTAGAAAAAACTTCAATAAATATTCAATATTTTCTTTCTTTTTTCTCCAAAACTAGATTTTCAGATATGACCCTGGAGATATTTAAATCATTTGATATGGCTTTTACTCACATAGTTTCAAGAGTAATGGGTAATTTACAACCTAGTTGAGCTAAATTATTTGAGGACTATTATTTGAGACATACACTGTGTACAAGGAGAATTGTTATTTATTTGTTGCTCGTAACAATAATTTTTGCATTTATTTTGGCTGCATTTAGTTCTTCCCACAACAACAAAAAATCTTTTTATCTAAAACCAAAGATAAGTAGACTGCAGGAACTTTTTAGTCAAGGGTCCATTCCTACTGACCTTTTTAATTAATTCTGTAATGAATTTTGCAGCTTTTAAAGCATTATATACCCTACTTTTTATATTAAATTTCAGCATCTGAAAACAGCTCCCTTTTACATTCCAAAGATTCTGATTTTGTTGACTCAGTAAAGGAAATACAACTTAATTCAATTTTGAAAAGCAAGTGTTTGGAATTAAACTGATGCATAATTTCCTTCAGCTCTGTCAGAGTTTCTTCTGAGCAAGTTGTTGTGGACAATATATTAGAAATAACAGTTAATAGAGATGTTTCACTCATTACAGAGTATCGTGGTACTCTAAGCCATGGGTGGAATTGGACAGTTGGATCTGTTAAGTAATGAACTCTCAGAGTTGGCATATCTGACTTTTTCTGAGAGCCAGTTCTATTTCAGATTTGCTATGCAGCATGATCAAGGAACTAAAAATTCTCCAAATACGTACTTCATTTACATCAGTACCAAAACCAAATGATTTCAATGGGATTTCTTCCCTTCCTAATTTTCCTTATGCAAGAGTGTGTGAAGTACTTCAGCTCCTGTGAGCAATATTTTTTGATCATGATAGGACTCTAACATGCATTCCACCTGCTGATTCTCTTTCTTGGAAAATTAGCAGTATTGAGTTGCAATGCTAGAAGTCAGGGTTGTAACTTACTGCTTTTGACACATCTAGAGCCATAGCAGAAACATTTAAGGCCCAAATCTTCCAAATTTCTGGTTATAGTGCTTGGGTTATCGTGCTGTTGATGCTTATCTTGCCCTCCTTTTTTAAATTTATAATGACAGGAATGAGTCTTTAGATGAAGCAGTTTGCATTTGCTTGCTCAATAAATGTTTTAGAAAAAAAAGTTCTAAATTTGCCTCAGGAAATTATGTCCAAATCTAGCCCAAAGAAATTGTAGAACTGAATCTCTCTAAATAAGCTTGAAATATGCTGTTCAATGTCTTTATTAATAACTTGGACAGTGAGAAAGTGTCTGACTCATCCATTTGGAGGGCAGAGTTGCTTATTCCAAGGAGACTCTTCATGGTAGAGGAGCACCCTGTGGGAAGCCTCATCCAGTTCAAAAAAAAAAAAAAAAAAGAAAAAGAAAAAGACACATGCACAGTCCCATGCAGTGTACCCATGGCAGTGGTACAAGCTGGGGACCAGCTAGGTGGAAAGAAACTCTCCAGGGAAAAGGACATAGAGTCCTAGTAGACAAGTTGAACATAAGCTGTCAATATTGCCTTGCAGCAGAGGACAACAGCATCCTGGGCTGAATTAGTAAGAGAGTAGCCAGCAGATCCATATAAGGGATCCTTCCTATCTGTTTGGCACTGATGAGAGTGGAACATCTGGAGTGGAACAGAGTGGAACATCTGGAGCACTGTGTCTAGTTTTTGGCTACCCCATACAAGATGGGCAGTGACATGCTAGAGGAAGTTCAGCAGGAACAGGGACTGGAAGACAAAATGCACAAGGAGTGACGGAGAGAGCTGGGTTTAGTTCAACCTTGAAGGGAGATATAATTTCTGTATTCAACTACCTACTAGGAGGGGTAAACAACAAGATCTAGCCCAAATCTTTTTCAACAGAGTGGTAGGGTAAAGCAACAGATGTAAGTTGGAACATAGAAATTCCCCTTTAGGTATTAGAAAAAAATCTTTTCCAGAAGGAGGGAGAATCAGCCCTTGGAGCTGATTTCCCAGAGTGGTTGTGATATTTCCAGCCTTAGGAATACTTCAACTGGCCTAGACAAGGCCCTGAACACCTGATATAAGTTGGACTTCCTCTGAGAGAGGGACTGGACTAGATCATACTACACTGTAGTGTGATGTTATAGGATATTCTATGGGCTCTTTATAAAACTCTTTTCTTTTTATTACTTTTCCAGTTCATGAGCTGGAAATTGCAATCTAAATCAGGAAAAGTAGTTTGATGTTGATAAACCATACTTTGCTTCATGTCCATAACTGTTGCATCAATGGTGCATTTTCCAACTTAAGGATGACATGGGGTCATGTTTAAGACTATCTGGTTGAAAGAGTCCATGAATGTCAGTATACAATATATGTGCACAAAATATGTATTTATATATTGTATACTATATACTATACAGTATATAGCATATATTTATTATATTAATTTTTTTTTTAGTCTGGAAGTTTAAGGATAGGCAAATATCAGACACTTCATCTGGGGAAAAATACGTTTTGACTTAGTTCCTTTCTAGTACTTCAGAATTAGACTGATGAGATGCAAACAACTGTGATAATCAATTCTGAAGACGTTGTAGCAGCATTTCCTTCTGTCCAAGATTTTGAAATGAGATAAAAAGACGCTGATGAAACTTTTAATTTCTAGGTGTTTGCAATTGCCTTAAGCTCAAAATAACTACTGAATGGCTTTGCTTTCCTACTGTAGTGTAACTGAAACTTGCAGTTGTAAAATACAGTGTCCTTTTGAAAGAAAGCCCAGCATAAGATGAAGTATAAAATGCAACTTAAATTTTAAAGTATACACTCAGAGCCATTAAAGCCAACATTATCACACTGTGTTTTGTTCAGGTTTTCGTGATTGCATTCACTGAACTTAAAATAACTTTTTTTGTATTCTGAACAAAGATCTCTAAGGGCATCTGCTTTAAACAATAGATAGGATATCCCCTGATACATCCTTCTCAAACATCCTCTCTGATCAAATTAATTTTCAGAAAAAATAATATATTTCAATGTTTTGTGTCTACAGTGACTGTTGGTACGCAGCATAAAAAACAGAATTTTAGAAGTAATATGCCTTGAAATGTCTTTCAGTTGTTAAAAAATTTTGGTGTCTCCAAAAAACTGAAGTTTTTCTTTTCATTTTTTTTTAGGTTCCCAGAAATGGATTCATGGTGTTGTATGTTAATGTCTGATATGCTTAAAAGTTGCAATGTAATTTTAAGTATGTTTAAATATCATCCCACCCTAAAAAAAAAAAAAAAAAAAGTTTTTTTTTTTCTCCAGATTGTTTTCAAATTGTGTTTTTCTAAACTCTAATCCATTCAACGGTGGTTACAAAATAGATTGGTGGATTAATTCTCTTTAAAAATACAAAATTATTTTATGAGGATCCTTCACAGTATATGCTATATCTGTCCTCGCTGACAGATGCAGGAGTCAGCTACATAGTCCTTGTTAAGTTGTAAAGCTGTACAGTTTCTTGCAGACCAATGCTGAAGCTATGGTGGGGCTAGGCTCCAGACCATGCTACTATTGCTCTGCATGATGGTTCAAACTGCAGGTGAAATGGGTAATGTGTCTGCAGCCTACCAAGGGTACATCTGGTGAATGACTGCGAAGTCGTAAGATACATCTGAACATACGAAAAATTCTTGGACCTAAATTGTATTCAAAATGAAAATACCAACCAGCTGTGTAGTGTCTACTGAACAATTATATCATCTTCAAATTAACTTATTTTTCATCTGTGGAATCAGGAGCTTGATTCAAAAGTTGCAGAAAGCAGCAGGATTCTTCAACAGAGATTCTTCATAGATGATGTCCAAGTGGAGACTTGGTGACAAGCCATATCCCTCAGGGGTCTGTATTGGAACAGGCACAATTTAACATTGTCAGTGGACAGAGCTCAATATAAGCCAGCAATGGGGTCTTACAGCCCCAGAAAAGCCAAAAGTATCCCTGGACTGCATCAAAAAAAGTGCAGCTAGCAGACTGAAAGAGATGATTTTCCACCTCTATTCCAATCTCGTGAGATCCTACCTGGAATACTACTTCAGCTGTAGGGCCCAGCACACGAAAGATGTGGACATGTTTGAATGAATCCAGAGGAGGGCCACAAAATGATCACAAGTCTGGAGCACCTCTCATTTGAAGACAGGATAAGAAAGTTGGGGTTATTTAGCTTGAGAATGCTCTGGGGAGCATAGCAGGACACTTTTTGGACACTTTACCAGGAACAAAGGGTAATGTGACAGGACAATGAGTATTGTTTTTAAGCTAGAAGAGGGTTGATTTAGATTAGATATTAGGAAGAAATTCTTCATTATGAGAGTGGTGAGGCATGGAATAGGTTGCCCAGAGAAGCTGTGGATGCCCTATCCCTGAAAGTGTTCAAGGCCAGGACGAATGTGTCTTTGGGCAACCTGATCTAGTCTGTGGCATCCCTGCCCATGGCAGGGGGTTGGAACTAGATGATCTTCAAGTTCCCTTCCAACCCAAACCATTCTATGATTCTATAGGGTTAGACTGTTGTTTTGATTATTGTGTGAGTTCTCTGACCAAGACTTTAGTTTTCTCTTTTCAAATTTAATAAAAATATGGTGTCAAATGGTTATATTGATTTTTCTTCATAGAAACAGGATAGAAACCTTATTTTTTCATTGAAATTGCAGGAAAATCTGTTGTACACTAGATTAGTGCCTGACAACTTGATTCCTCAATGCATCTCAGATATACCATGGTATGTGAGTTAGAACCGACAACGCATGTTAAATGTGCCTTTATTGTTGATCCATCTCTTCCCCTTCCCCCCCCAACCCCCCTTCAGAGGATGAAGTATAGTCATAGTATTAATTAATAGCTTCAAATTAAATACCTCTCGTTTATTAATTCTCTTTTTATTATTGAATTTACTTTAACCACAGGATTTTTAAAAAGCAAGATCCTGCTCAGCTTCAGCTTTCTATTTGTGTAAGCTTCATGATGGCAAACAGGTGGCTTTTATCATATTCAACACCATTTTTCAAGCATTCAGCAGTAATGGAACTAAAATAGCCATACTTTGGTTTGTTGCAGTAGACTTGCACACAAAAACTCTTCTACAGAACTGGTTCAGCTTTAAAGTCTTGGCAGAAGGAATCATTACTTGCAATAAAAGAATTCCTAAAGATATATTTATGACTGATGTTTGTAGGAATCTATCAGCTGTTGCCTTAAGGAAAGAATGTGCTTATATGCACATTGAGTACTGTTTACGGAAGGCATAGTTTTCTCAAACACCATGAGTGTTGTGGTTAGCACCTCAAATATTTCACTAGAAAACTTAGGTTTGACAGTCTTGAAGTAACACGACCTTTAGAATAGAAGGGCATAACAAGGGTCTCCAAATATCACAGAATCATAGAATATCCCAAGTTGGAAGGGACCCATAAGGATCATCTAGTCCAACTCTTGGCACCGCACAGGTCCGCCCAAAGTTTAGACCATGTGACTAAGTGTGTAAATATCTGTGTATTGACACCAACCGTGTGAGTAAAAGTACATAGTGTGTCTTCAGTATTTTGTTTCTGTGCTTGATATCCCATATTATTTTAATGTTGACTGTTTTTTGTTGTGGTGGTGGTGGTTATTGTTTTGTTTTGTTTTATTTTTGTTCTTGGTTAGGGAAAAAATAAAATGTGAGGTGTATTTCTCAGTTGATATTCCTCAAGTAGTATGAGTATGAAACCATCGTACAGGCCAGCCATACCTAGGTAAACAAATTTGAGAGCAGTAGGTGAATTTGATGTTATTGAGCAAATTATCATTTAGCTTGTTGATAATGTTTAAAAGGTTTGAAACCATACTAAGACAAATAGATTTTTTTTTTTTTATGTGAGTGGGAAATAAGAATTCAATCCTTAACTTGGAACTGATGTCTTATGAATATCACTTCTCAGTTGATATACCTTACCAATTTAGAATAATTGAAAGTTTGAAGAATGTTTTAACATATTTTTAATGCTCAAAGTCTTACAAAAGCCAAATTTAATTAATACAGTCCTACAGGATGATAGTATAAGCTTTAAATACTCTATGAAGGTATGCCATGCCAAACAAATATGATTTAAAAATAAATAAATAAATAAAAAAGCATAATTAAATTATTATAATGTGATTGGAAGAGTGAGAAAATTAATTCCCATCCACAGTCCTTAGTATCACACATTTAATGAAATAGTATTACATTCAGTTGATTCAGAACATGTTAAATGGATTTACAGTTAATCTGCTATGTCAGGTAGTGGAGGCAACTTGTCTGCAAATGTTTTGATATTTTACTGTCAATATTTCCTTGCTAATGAATTGTAAATATGGATGATGAAATATGCAAGAGATCAAAAGTTAGGTCAGAAATACTCGGGTATTTTGTTTCTAAACGATGTTCTCTTTGTGCATTTCCTTGGGTGAGGTGATATAACACACTTCTGTATGCTTGAATGAAGGGGTGCTTATACAGAAATAGTGTAGACTATGTATAAATGATAGAAAAATGTACTCTAAGGATCTTCAGGTGATTACTATAACACAGCCATAGATAGGGGAAGGAACGCAGTCATTATAATTAAGGGAGTAATGAGTAAGAATATGAAGGTATGCTGTCTCATGTTGTTATTGCCTTGTCTCTATGGATATCAGAAAGACAAAAAGTCAAAAAAGTTCAGCTTTAAAAGTGTTCCAGAAAGAATGCAAGAGCAATTGGAGATCTAAAAAACAAGTCTTATAGCTGGACTTATTTTAATCAAGAAAACATAAAAAGAGTACTTTGAACCTGCATATATAAGAGTTCATAGAACCACAGAATGGTTTGGGTTGGAAGGGATCTTAAAGATCATCTAGTTCCAACCCCCCTGCCCATAGGCAGGGTTGCCACCCACTAGATCAGATTGCCCAGGGCCTCATCCAACCTGGTCTTGAACACCTCCAGGGATGAAGCCATCCACAACCTCTCTGGGCAACCTGTTCCAGTGCCTCACCACGCTCTGAGTGAAGAATTTCCTCCTAACCTCTGATCTAAATCTCCCCTCTTTCAGTTTAAAAACCATTCCCCCTTGTCCTGTCATTATCTGACTGAGCAAAAATTTGCTTTCCATCTGTTTTATAAGCCCCTTTTAAGTGCTGAAAAGCTGTTATGGGGTCACCCTGGAGCCTTCTCTTCTTTAGGCTCTCAGCCTTTCTTCATAGGAGAGGTGCTCCGGCCTTTTTATCATCTTTGTGATCTTCCTCCGAACCCACTCTAACAGCTCCACATCCTTCTTGTGCTGGGGGCCCAAGACCTGGATGTAACACTGCAAGTGGGGCCTCTCAAGGGCAGAGCAGAGGGGAACAATCACCTCCCTCGACCTGTTGACCACTCCTCTGTTGATACAGCCCAGGATACAGCTGGCTTTCTGGGATGAGTTTTTTTAATTTAAATCATCTTTAGAATAAACACTAAAGGCCTGACAGGGTCCAGCATTCCCAAAGCTGAAAAAATAAACAAACAAATCCAGACTGGAAACAGAATGACAACATTTAATTGTGAAAGAAGTTTAATAACTGCTTAATATACCTGTAAGTCTAAGGCATTGTGAGAATCTACTATATCCTTTATTGTGTTTATTTTTTTTCAGTTGAGGACTGGGTTTAAAAAAAAAAAAAGATATACTATAATTTGATCTAAAAAAAATGAAAAAGAAAATAATAGATATTATGGTTTATGTTACAAAGGAAGATGATACTAGATGGTTACTTTTCCTGTTTTGGCCAAAACTATGAAACTTGGGTAGACAAAAAGCTCATGCTAAAAGTTTACTTTTTATTTTATTTTTT
This sequence comes from Cygnus atratus, assembly GCF_013377495.2. Classification (NCBI taxonomy): domain Eukaryota; kingdom Metazoa; phylum Chordata; class Aves; order Anseriformes; family Anatidae; genus Cygnus; species Cygnus atratus. Next base: position 55,550,252 of record NC_066363.1, on the reverse strand, counting down.
TTTAATGTAACCCAGCACCTTCATTTGTGTGCAATTCTTTATTTGAAGTAGTAGATTAGTGCACAGAGCTAAGGACTGAATTTAATTAACTTTGGTTTTAGGTTTTGGAAAATATTTGACATCATAAAATATGCTGGAAGAATATTTGCTACTTTTAATTTTCATTGTCCCCTAGTTCAGCAGACCATAATTATCTTATTTTGAAAATTCTTATACTGTTTCCAAAAAGGAAAAACTGAGGGAAGGTCACATTGTTTTAAGTAAATTAGTACCAGAAAGTATTTCTTGAAAATAAATTGTTTTTAAAGTAAAACATATCCATCCCTCTGTTTTATTTTCATGAATATTTTATGATTAAGTTGGATAAACTTTCTTCAACTAAAAAATAGGTCTAGAGTACTCACATGTTCTGTGTGTATTAAGGGACTAGAGATGACCAGTCTGTGGCTTTTGAGGTTCATGTTGCTTATCAGCATCTTTAGTGGTACTCCAAATCAAGGCTCTTCTGACTGGGAAAATGGAATACTTGTGAGGCAGACTGAACCATCAACGCCATTTCTGAGTTCTTTCAAATACCCTTGCTGTATTGCTTGCTTGAGTTTCTTTGACTCCAGACAAGTTTCCCTGAGCTATTTGATTTTTCCACCTTAGCTTTCTGTCTCACAATCCATATCCACAAACTCAGGTTTGTGGAGTTCCTAACCATGGTGTTTAGGAGGAAAGAAAGCCCTTCCATTGAACATTGGGGATGGGGATAGTCTGCTACCACACAGAGATTACAAATCCACAGTTATAAAGTAAAGGAGCTTACAGTGTTTTCAGAAGAACAATATTAAGAATGAACATGTTTGTTTCAACACATATTTACTGAGCTGTTGAGTTCCTATTCAGGGAAGCATCCAAATTGCCTCTGCAGACAAATGGCTATATAAAAATAACATCTTGTACACATATACACACACACACATTATATATAAAATAAAAAGATAAGGTTTATAGAATGAGATCCTTAAACACTAAAGACATGGTACTATTATTATTATTTTTATATTAACACAAATATATTATGAAATAACATTGAAATGAAAGAAGAAACGTTATGAAGGCTTATATTGCTTAATGTTATCTGAGATCCTCCCAGAAACTGTCTGTTGTTGGAATAAACAAGGTATAAATCTATTCCTCACAGTAAACATTACTTTGAGTAGTTTGTTTACAGGATTAAGGTCTAAGCGATATATCTTGTTAAACAAACAATAACAACAAAATCTAAACCAAAATGTAATTACTGCTAATGAAAATAAAAAATGAAAAAAAAAATGAGAAAAAAATATTTAGGAATAGAAGTGAATCAAAAATCACTCCATACTAAAAATCTGTCTTTACTTTTCACACATTATTTCAGACTCTTCAGTTTATTTGGGATCCTTCTATGCTTTTTTTTTTTTTTTTTTCCTTTTTTTTTTTTCCCCCAAGATGCAAGACTGGAGATCACTCACCCCACTAACTACAAATACATAAGCGTGACAGGAATTCTAGGGGGAATAGACAGATAGCTAGATGTAATTCATATGTAATTTGGCAATAATTTAAGTGAAATCAAGTAAATGTAATGAGTACTGTCAAATAATTTCTTTGAAAGTGAGTATAATTTTTGCTATAGGTTTACTCTCTTTGCTAGCCCTAGCAACAAGATAAATAAATAAATAAATAAATGTCTGTATAGGAATAGATGCATAAACATGAGACAAATCTTGGGAATGTCAGTAGAGCTGTTAAAGAATTATCTTTAAGAACATATTAATTAACTGATAATTTTGTTGATGAAAATTTCCAGACTTATATTTAAATGGCTTAAAGCTACAATTGTGATTGGAAACCAAAACTGAAGGATCTTTACTCAAAGCAAATAATGTAATAAAGGAATATAAAGCAAGATTCAAAAGAGAAGAAAAATATATAACATCCCCAGATATTTAGAAGTACCAACTCAATCAACTGTATAACCGCATTGGTACCTGGGAGTCCATAATTTTTATGCTTTTATTTCAGAATTAGTTGCCTAATGTGAGGTGTTGACATTTGATTGCTAAAAGAATAGGCAGATTTTCTCTTAAGGATTGGAGCTTGCTTCTGTTTGTACATTAAGTCATGAGATGCAGAAGCAGCTATGACTCACATTTAAAATGGGCAAATGTTGTCCCAAATGTTGGTCCCAATTTTCAAGAAGGGTAAGAAAGAAGACCCTAGCAATTACAGGCCTGTCAGTCTCACGTCAGTGCCTGGTAAAATTATGGAGAAGATGATTCTTGAAGTTATTGAGGCGCACCTGGGGGACAATGCAGTTATTGGTCACAGCCAACATGGGTTCATGAGGGGTAGGTCCGGCCTAACAAATTTGATTCCTTTTATGATAAGATCACCCATCTAGCTGACCAAGGGGAAACCAGCTGTTGTGATCTTTTTGGACTTCAGCAAGGCTTTTGACATGGTTTCCCATAGGATTCTACTGGACAAAATGTCCAGCATACAACTTAACAAAACCATCATACGATGGGTGAGCAATTGGCTGACGGGCAGGGCTCAAAGGGTTGTGGTTAATGGGGCCACATCTGGCTGGTGGATGGTCACTAGTGGGGTCCCTCAAGGCTCCATTTTAGGGCCAGTCCTCTTCAATGTCTTATAAATGATTTGGATGTAGGACTAGAAGGTGTTTTGAGCAAATTTGCCGATGACACCAACAACTTGGAGAGTTGTGGACTCTGATGAGGGTGGAAAGGCCTTGCAGAGAGATCTGGACAGATTGGAGAGCTGGGCGATCACCAACCACATGAAGTTTAAAAAAAAGCAAGTGCCAGATCCTGCACCTGGGACGGGGCAACCCTGGCTATACGTACAGACTGGTCGATGAGACGCTGGGGAGCAGCCCCGCAGAGAGGGATCTGGGGGTTGTGGTTGACAGCAAGTTGAATATGAGCCAGCAGTGTGCCCTGGCAGCCAGGAAGGGCCAACCGTATCCTGGGATGCATCAAGCACGCTTCACTAGTCAGTCGAGGGAGGTGATTGTACCCGCTCTACTCTGCGCTGGTCTGGCCCTCACCTCGAGTACTGTGGTGCAGTTCTGGGCACCACAGTACAAGAAGGATGTTAAACTGTTGGAGAGTGTCCAGAGGAGCGCGACGAAGATGGTGAAGGGCCTAGAGGGGAGACGTATGAGGAGCGGCTGGAGGGCACTGGGCCGGTTCAGCCTGGAGGAGGCTGAGGGGGGACCTCATCGCGGTTTACAACTTCCTTATGAAGGGGATGGGAGAGGCAGGTGACCTATTCACTGCAAACACCAGTGATAGGACCCGCGGGGAATGGTGTTAAGCTGAGGCGGGGGAAGTTTAGGCTGGATATCAGGAGAGGTTCTTCACACCGAGAGGGTGGTTGCACACTGGAACAGGCTCCCAGGGACGTAGTCACTGCACCAAGCCTGTCTGAATTTAAAAAGTGATTGGACTGTGCACTTAGTCCACATGGTTTAAAACTTTGGGCAGACCTGTGCGGTGCCAAGAGTTGGACTAGATGATCCTTATGGGTCCCTTCCAACTCGGGATATTCTACGATTCTATGAAAAAAAAGGGTAAAGAGGAGTACCTGGGAACTGCAAGACCAGTAAAAAATAACCTCTGTTGCCTGGGAATATCATGAAAGAGATATTCCTGGAAGCATTGTCAAAGTACATGCAAGGCAAAGAGGTGATCTGATACAACCAGCATGGTTTCACCAAGGGCAAATCATTCCTGATCAATCTGGTGGCCTTCTATGATGGAGTGACTGCCTCAGTTGATAAGGGAAGACTGACCAATGTGTTTGCATTAAAGGTTAAAGTAATTGGGAGTGATGCCCCAACTAGGTAGTCGTTATAAGTCCTGGTCACATTCAGGGTACTGAACTATCATGATTACGGATGCACAAATAATATAATACAACCCTCAGGTCTAGTCATGTTCCATGAACTACCATGGCCACTCTTAAAGAGTCTGGTTGCATTCAATGAGAAATACCTGATTTAATGAACTACCTAGAGTATAATGAGTAGTGCAATTTATTAAAGCAATAGGTACGCAAGTTCTTTGGATTGCCAGCGATAAATTCAATGTCTGCAAAGTATATACCAAATACCAGGAAGTATGAGTAGCTCAGCCTGGCTATAAACATGTTAAAAAGTATAAAGCCACTCTATAGAGATTTCTAAGTTTCCTGGGGAGGCACTTAGCATAACCATGTGATCAAATCTTACACAAAGGCATCCCAAATGGGGGCATGGGGTGGAGGGTGGGGTGGGGAAGAGAGGCTCAGCCATTGACTGATCCCAGAAGTCAGGTATCTTTCCTTATGTGATGGTATCTTCCCTAACATCCTATCTCTCTTAAGTCAGTTTATATTATTTTCTATCTTTCAAAGCGGAGCTTGAGTAACTCTAGTCATGCATATCTTGGTTACGATTGGTGAAAATTTTTCTCACTTTGCTTTAAAGGTATAGATTAGAAAAAATTTAAAGTACAAGCTCAGTGAGACGTGGGTCACACTTTGGAGGTGGGTAGCCTTTGGGATGGAGGTACGTTTTGGTATTATAATGATATTATAATGGGAAAGTTCACCAAAGGACAACATTTTGTCAAAAACCATGACAGGTCATTGGCTCAGGGTAGCAAATGTGCAGCTTATCAGTTTCAGTGTGCAACAAGAACAATCAAGTTCCTGTCGTATCACACAGCCTGGCCACGGTGTCTCCACTCCGCTCCACACTCGTACAGTTCCTCTTAAAGTCAGCACACCAAGTTCCCCAAGTGTGATCAACATATAAGGTTGGAGGCCTAGGGAACTTCTATGCAGTGCAGCTACATTCCACCCTGGAAGCTTCTTCAATGCCTGTAACTTTTCTTTAGAATGTGAAAATATGTTTAATTTTCTAAGTCACCTCAGGCAATTATTCCACACCAATGTCATTTACCTGGACTTCTGCCAGGCCTTTAACATGGTCCCACATAACATCTTGGTCTACAAATTGGGAGAGAGAGATTTGATGTGTGGACCACTCAGTGGATAAGGAATTGTTTTGAAGGCTGCACACAGAGTGGTGGTCAATGGCTCTATGTCCAGGTGGACACTGGTGAAGTGTGGTGTCCCTCAGGCATCTGTCCTAGGACCAGAACCATTTAATATCTTTATCAATGCAATAGACAGTGGGATCGAGTGCCCCCACAGCAAATTTGCAGATGACACCAGGCCTGAGTGGTGCAGTTGATAAATAGAAGGAAGGGATGCCATCCAAAAGGACCTGGACAACCTTGAGAAGTGGGCCCACATAAACCTAATAAGGTTCAACAAGTCCAAGTGCAAGGTGCTGCACCTGGGTCGGGGCAATCCCAGACATGAGTACAGACTGGGAGGACTCACTGAGAGCAGCCCTTCAGAGAAGGACTTGGGGATTCTGGTGGATGAAAAGCACAACATGAGCCAGAGTGCACACTTGCAGCCCAGAAGGCCAACTGCATCCATGGGCTGTATCAACAGAGGAGTGGTCAACAGGTCGAGGAGGTGATTGTTCCCCTCTGCTCTGCCCTTGAGAGGCCCCACTTTGCAGTTGTTACATCCAGGTCTTGGGCCCCCAGCACAAGAAGGATGTGGAGCTGTTAGAGTGGGTTCGGAGGAAGATCACAAAGATGATAAAAAGGCCGGAGCACCTCTCCTATGAAGAAAGGGCTGAGAGCCTAAAGAAGAGAAGGCTCCAGGGTGACCCATAACAGCTTTTCAGCACTTAAAAGGGCTATAAAAACAGATGGAAAAGCAAATTTTTGCTCAGTCAGATAATGACAGGTCAAGGGGGAATGATTTTAAACTGAAAGAGGGGAGATTTAGATCAGAGGTTAGGAGGAAATTTTTCACATCAGAGCGTGGTGAGGCACTGGAACAGGTTGCCCAGAGAGGTTGTGGATGCTTCATCCCTGGATGTTCAAGACCAGGTTTGGATGAGGCCCTGGGCAATCTGATCTAGTGGGTGGCAACCCTGCCTATGGCAGGGGGTGTTGGAACTAGATGATCTTTAAGATCCCTTCCAACCCAAACCATTCTGTGGTTCTATGATTCTATGATTCTATGATTCTATGATTCTATGATTCTATGATTGATTCTATGCTAGGCTTGACTAGTAATTCAAGGTACCCTGGGTGTAACACTGAGTTTGTAGCAATTATAATAAATCCTGTGACAGGATTAAGCATAACCTAATTCTGTAAATTATATATAAAAGAAATATTCTTCTGTGTCATATAAACGTAGCAATATAATTTTGTGTCATAAAATATTATTGTTTGAATGCAGGTTTTCTTATTAATTTGGTCTGTCACATTCTGCCTGAATAACTTGTATGTTTCTGGGTACGTAAGACAAATTGAGTGTCAGTTGTCTTTATAATAGAGTCCTGAGTAGTTTCTATATTCATTGTAATAGTAATTATTGTGGCCATCCTACAGCTGCAGATGACTACTTACCCTCGGAGTACTCATCCTCCCAACTTGGAAGTCTGGAACGGGGAGCAGAAGAAACCCCCACAGTTTCAAGTGGAAACCAGTCAGAGACCTGGACTATCACAAGTCCATGGGGTCAGATGGGATCCACCCAAGGGTGCTGAGGGAGTTGGCGGATGTGGACTGCTGGCCGCTTTCTATCATCTATCAGCAGTCGTCACCTGGAGAGGTCCCAGATGACTGGGACTTGCCAATGTGACACCCATCTATACGAAGGGTTGTAACGAGTACCCGGGGAACTACAGGCCTGTCAGCCTGACCTCGGTGCCAGGAAAGGTGATGGAAGAGGTCACCTTGAATGCAATCATGCAGCATACACAGGACAACCAGGGTATCAGGTCCAGCAGCATGGTTTCATGAAAGACAAGTCCTGCCTGACCAACCTCATCTCCTTCTATGACCAGGTAACCTGCCTGGTGGATGAGGGAATGGCTGTTGATGTAGTCTACCTAGATTTCAGCAAGCCTTTGACACAGTCTCCCGCAGTAGTTCTCCTGGAAAAGCTGGCTGCCATGGCTTGGAACAGGTACACGCTTTGCTGGGCTAAAAACTGGCTGGACAACCGGGCCCAGAGAGTGGTGGTGAATAGAGTGAAATCCTGCTGGTTACTGGTCACCAGTGTTGCACCTCAGAGGTTGGCATTGGGGCCCATTCTCTTTAATATATTTACTGATGACTTGGATGAGGAATTAAGTGCACCCTCAGTAAGTTTGCTGACGACACCTATCTGGGGGTAATGTTGATCTGCTGGAGGGTAGGAAGGCCCTGCAGAGGGACCTGAACAGTGGATCAATGGCAGAGGCCAATGGGAAAAGGTTCAACGTTGCCTTTTCACCAGGATGTTTATGATAGGGTTATACATATTTATTATAGGTTTACACATGAGATTTTAGAACCTTTTTGTTTGGGATGCCTACTATGAGTTCTATTTCCAATTATATTTTTCTTCCACCTCAGATTTTTTATAAGAATATAAGTGAAATTAATTCTTTTCTCTCCTTATTGAAGGTAATTGTGGAACTGTGGTTTTTTTTTACTAATTCTTCAAATCCTGATAGGTTGTTCTCATCAGTTAGATGAAGTTGACATGATACTACAGAACAACTGCACACTTGCTTGTCATTGAAGCCAAATATTTGGACTTGCTGTGCAGTTAAGCCTGACAGTATGTCTTCTTCATTGCACAGTGCTGATAGTGATTACCCTGAAATGCAATGACCCTGAGTCTTGACTTCTGTAGGCTCATCTTTCTGCTTGTATCACTTAATAACAATTACATAACCCATACAAACTACCCAATGCATGTGAAGAATTCACCACCAGTGGCAGAGTTCTTTTTTTCTTTACCTTCATCAAGCACTGTGACTCTATTTTTTAGCAAACGAGTTACGTAACAGCAGCAGGGTTCTGAACAATTCCAAAAATTCTCAGATGAAAGTCTAGCCTGACTTAGGGAGAGGGAGAGTTGCATGGGTTAAAAGCACTCTTGTGATAGTGTCTTGTTTCTTCTAAGTACTGAGACCAGTTAGGCGAGTTGATCTCCGAAGGTCAGTATTATCCTAGGGAAATTACATTTTACAATTTTATTTTTGCTGTTTTTATGTAGGTCACTGGGTGCTGATGTCCCTTCTGACTAGCTTGTTGTTTG